>NC_133771.1:619260-705027 GCF_003597395.2 Chelonoidis abingdonii | reverse complement strand
CGAGAATCTGAATGATGTCAGTTGTTGCCCCTTGTTGCAAGAGGCTAAATAGCATTGTGCGGCTGATAAGTAGGCGCTGCAAGCAGATTCGAGGATGTGATCATCCCTCTACTCGAATTTCGGTAAGCTCATCTGAGTACCTGTGTCCAGTTTGAGCGCCCACACTACCAGAAGAATTGGGGAAAAATTGGAAAAAAGAGTCCCAGGGAGGGCAACAAAAATGATCTAGGGAGCGCAGACATGACTTATGAGCAGAGCTGAGGGAAACTGGGATTTGTTTAGTCTGCGGAGAAAGAATGGCGGATTTGATAGCTGCTTCAACTATCTGAAATGAGTTCCAAAGAGGGATGATCTCAGACTTTCTCAGTAGCAATAAAGCACAAAGCGAGGAATGGTCTCAAGTTGGATGATTAGGGAAAATTGTTTTCACAGAGGGGTGAAAGCACTGGAATGGGTTACCTAGAGGTGTGGAATCTCCTTCCTTAAGTTTTTTAAGTCAGACTTGACAAAGCCCTGCCTGGATGATTTAGTTTGGAATTGGTCTTGCTTTGAGCAGGAGTTGACTAATGACCTCTGAGTTCCCTTACCGTGTGTGTATCAGCCTCTTCTTTCTATAAAAAGCCTTCCTTAAGGCTTTTCTATTGGAAAATGAACTGGACTAGGCTGGAGTAAGTAAACTTTCACAAATAGCCCCTTGATGCATGGATGTTTCTGAATAATCATTTTTATGTCCAGAGAATTGCTGATGAATCTGCATGGAATATTTCCTAGATTAACGTGACTTTCTATTCGAGAGTGAGGGGGGATTTGATAGCTGCTTTCAACTATCTGAAAGGAGGTTCCAAAGAGGATGGATCTAGACTGTTCTCAGTGGTAGCAGATAACAGAACAAGGAGGAATGGTCTCAAGTTGGATATTAGGGAAAATTGTTTTCACTAGGAGGGTGGTGAAGCACTGGAATGGGTTACCTAGGGAGGTGGTGGAATCTCCTTCCTTAGAGGTTTTTAAGTCAGACTTGACAAAGCCCTGCCTGGGATGATTTAGTTTGGAATTGGTCTTGCTTTGAGCAGGAGGTTGGACTAGATGACCTCTTGAGGTCCCTTACCGTGTGATCAGCCTTTCTCTTTCTATAAAAAAGCCTTCCTTAAGGCTTGTCTATATGGGAAAATTGACTGGACTAGCTGTAGTAGAGTAAACTGTTCACAAATAGCTCCTTGTGTGGATGCTGTTCTGGAATAAGTCATTTTATTCCAGAAGAATTGCTATGGAAGTGCATTAATTATTCTGGAATTAAAGTGACTTTGATTCCGATAGTGTTCACAGAAGGAGCTATTGTGGAACAACTTTTCAGCTGATGTCTCTGTGTAGACAAACTCTTTTCACTACACCATGGCCTAATTTTGGCAGGAGTGAGGTAGTGATCCTGTTGAAAACACTCTAGTCATTACACAGCTGATTCATTCCCTGAGCATCATCCATCCTGTGCACTTAGAGGTAGATGCCTGTGAAACAAAATAGTGTGATCATTGTACTACATCATGATATATATGCATAGGGGAACAGAATTAAAGTTGCACAGGCAACCTTCATTGTGGCATTTCCTCTCTTTTGAATCATTGACTTAGCGACCTAAATAGTGTAGATTGGTGTATGTAATAGCCTCGGTTTCTTTAAAACTTGCTGCCAAATTCTGTATAATTGTAATCTAGTGAGACAGTATGTAGCAGCTGGAGAACATTGGGGGCCTGGCAAATCACCAAGAGGAGGGCGGGTTTTCACTAGGGTTTGTTAATAGAATGACGATAGCTATTAAGTGCTTATCTTTTTTACTGTACACTTTATTGGATACCAAGGGAACATGTTCAGAAATGGTGTTTTTTTTCTTTTTTTTCCTACTTCACTCTCTTACCAGTCTTGCAACAGGACAACCCCTTACAAGGGCTTTGTAGGTGCAAAGTAAATAGGTTGAGTCACGAGTGAGGACAAAAGTCTTAAAATGCTGCACAGCTGTCTTCTCCAGTAGTTTTCCTCCCACTTCCTTGTTTCTCAGCCATTCATCCCCATAAATATATATCCCTTGACTGGGCCTAAGGAAGATTTTTTTTTTTTCAGAAAGTGGTGAGTGAATGGAAACAAGTTTTTTTTTATAGTGACATCCCACATTGATAGCTAGAGAGCTGGGAAAATTCTATATACCAGAGACCAAATCAAATTCTTTCTAAGAACTTACAATTCTTTATGCAGGTTATTAAATGACAACACTTTGAATCGGTGAAATGCAGGATAGAAACATTACAAGTTTTAATATGGGTAAGTGTGTACATCTGGGAGAAAGAATGAAAGCCATACTCACCTGACTGGAGGGGTTCTGTCCTGGGAAGCAGTGACTCTGAAAAAGATATGGGGTTGTGGTGGATAATCAGTTGAAGATGATCTCCCAGTGTGATGCTGTGGCCAAAAGGGAGGTTTAGGTTGGACATTAGGAAAAAGTTCCTAACTGACAGGGTGGTTAAACACTGGAATAAAGTGCCTAGGGAGGCTGTGGATTCTCCATCTCTGGAGATATTTAAGAGTAGGTTAGATAAATGTCTATCACGGATGGTCTTGACAGTATTTGGTCCTGCCATGAGGGCAGGGAACTGGACTTGATGACCTCTCGAGGTCCCTTCCAGTCCTAGAATCTATGATCCAATGGCTGGAAGCTGAAGCTAGACAAATTCAGACTGGAAATAAGGCTTGCAGTTTTAAATGAGAGTAATTAACCATGGGAACAATTTAGCAAGGGTCATGGTTAATTCTCCATCAGTGACAATTCTTAAATCATGACTGGATGTTTTTCTAAAAGATCTGCTCTAGGAATTATTTTGGAGGAGTTCTCTAGGATAGTTATACAGGAGGTCAGACTTGATGATCACAATGGTCCCTTCTGGGCCTTGGAATACAAGAATTGTTAGCGCACACTGTCATGGACTGCTCTGTGATCTAAAGTGCATAAGATGGTTACCTACCAGCTTCTCATCAGATTTGCACCTTTGAAAATTGCCTCAGATTCTCACCACAGGGTTTGTGTGCTCCTTGTGGTTGATTTGGGGCTAGGGTTGTGGGGTCCCAGCTGTGGATAGCTGTGTCAGCAATACACTTAAACATCTCCAAGATTTATCTTGAGTAGTAACAACTAATTTAGACCGCATCATTTTGTATATATGGCAGCACTCTTCCTCAGGTCTGGGAAATGTACTCACTGTCACACCTAAATACACGGTTAAACAGTTTGTGAACTAACTACTTATGTCAAGTATCAGAGGGGTAACCGTGTTAGTCTGGATCTGTAAAAGCAGCAAAGAATCCTGTGGCACCTTATAGACTAACAGACGTTTTGGAGCATGAGCTTTCGTGGGTGAATACCCACTTCGTCAGATGCATGTAGTGGAAATTTCCAGGGGCAGGTATGCTTATAAGCAAGCAGCTAGAGATAACGAGGGTTAGTTCAAATCTGGGAATATTGAGGCCCTGTTCTAGCGAGTTGAGGATGTGAAACCAAGGAGAGGGAGAAACTGGTTTTGTAGTGACAGCCATTCCACAGTCTTTGTTTCATCCTTGAGTGATGTGTCAAATTATGCAGATTTCTGAACTGAAGCCCTCGAGCAGTTCTCATTTGAAGTTTGGTTCCTGAAGTTTTTTTTGCATGCAGGATGGCACCTTTAAGAGTCTGCTTATAGTTGTGGCTCAGGGAGGTTTGTTTTGATTTTTTTTTGTGTTTTTTTTTTGAATGTTCTTCTACACGGTTTTTGTATATGCCATTCCATAATATCTGATTTGTGTGCATTTATTCCCTTTTTCATAGAGGACTGTCCAAGTTTTGGCCGACGTACATAGCAGAGCGAGCATTGTTGCATTGATGGCTTTTTGTTTTTTACATATGTGTGGACGTTGCAGGTGAATGACCGGTGATTGGGGTGGCTGATCTGGTTCAGGTCCTGTAGATGGTGTTGCTGGTGTAGATATGTGGGCAGAGTTGGCATTCAAGCGTTTGTTGCATGGATTGGTTCCTGAGCTTAGAAGTTAACTACTGGTGCGGTTGCAGTTACTGTGAGGAAATATGTTTCCAGGTTGTCTAGTGGGCACAGGATTGCCTGGCCCACCCAAGGCCTGTGAAAGTTGTTGGGTCATTGTCCAGGCATGGGTTGTTAAGATTCCCTGATGATGACATTTTGAGGGTTTTAGCTGGGGGCTGTATGTGGATGGCAGTTTGGAGTCCTGTCTGCGTTTCTTTTCTTTGGGTTGTCTTTGCAGTAGGAAGGCTTCTGGGTACACGTCTGGCTCTGTTGATCTGTTTCCTTATTTCCTCATGCGGGTATTGTAGTTTTGAGAATGCTTGGTGGAGATTTTGTAGGTGTTGGTCTCTGTCTGAGGGGTTAAAGCAGATGTGGTTGTATCTTTGCTACTTATGCTAAACTTTCTAAGGGACTATTTGAAAAAGCCTGTTAACACTCCTGTAGTCTTAGGACAAAAAGTCACCAGTTTAGTGAGATCCCCTTGTAACTCTTTGCAGTCAGCTTTGGAATTTTATATAATCGAGTAATTTTGTATCATCTGGAAACTTGGGTACCTCACTGTTTACCCCCTTTTCCAGATTTGTTATGAATATGTTGAATAGCCTAGTTCCCAGTGCAGATCTGTGGCAGACCCTGCTGTTTACCTCTCATGCTATTTACGGCAGTTACTAAAAAACTACCTTTCCCTTCCCATGGTGCTCGCTGGACATTTCACTAAGCAATGAAAACAGAAGAATGACCAAGAACCTGACAATGTTTCTTTGGCAGTTTTAGCTGATTTTCAGCCATCCTAGTGCACTGTCTAGATGGTATATTGGGTCTTACATGCATCCCTGGGCCAGAACAAATTCATCTTTGTCCATTAAAGCCGTATCTTTACAAAAAGGTTGTGTTCAGTGTTAGCTCAGTCAAGTTATCTCGTCAGGATTGAAAAGCCCTGTTGCAATACAGCCAAGGAAGTTTGAAATTAGATTAGCTTGCTTTTTTAGCCTTGGCTTGCCTAGCTAAAACATGGCTAACATGGTTTCACAAGTGTTTAAAAAATCTAATGTAGACAAGACTTATCCTGAGTTAGATTGCTGTTCCCAAAGGTAAAATGCAAACAGTTATAACCTGGAACAAGCATTTTGTTAGTGTCCAGGCTAGCCTTTACAAACATGTTAATTGAAAGACAACCAATGTGAGGTAAAAACTCTGGAGTAGACATAGAACAGAATTTGTTTTCATTGGTTATTGGAACTTTCCAGCACTGTGGTGTCACATTGGGGTCTGCAGACCCTGTGTGACTGGCACTTGAATCAGATGCACCTGTGCACAGCTGACATACTTAGCAGAAGAAAATAGTACTGGGTCAGTGTGTTCCTTTTTCTCTAGTAACCAAGTTGTTTTCTCAGCTTGCTCCAGATGGGAGGACACTGATTATATCCAATTACACACAAGTGCTTGATGTTTTTTCAACCACCTTGAAAGGGCATCTAAATTTTTATTGACTACTGTAATAGAATCGAAGCTCATGATGCAGCCAGAAAGCAGCTAGTCTGTGGTGGCACCTAAGATTAAGATTCATGGTCAGTTAGTTGTCAGTAGACTTGGAAGCATTAGTTTGGTAACTGTTTCATCATGATGGGGAAATTGAAATGGTTGTGGTGGTGCTGGCTTGAGATCACTTGAGTGCCCTGGTGCTATATAATGCACAGAGGAAGACGAGCTGATAAAATGGAGAAAGGGGGATGAAGAGGAGGGTGTAGAAGAAATTTTGGCTTTAATCCTATAATGACTTGTGGCTGCAGTAGGCTGTTGCAGTGTAATAGTTCAGGCTGGTTCCTTCCAAATGCCTGCTGTGCAGAGCTCATGCCCTCATGGCCTGCAATGTGAGAGTGGGATAGGTGATTGCACAGACTGCTCATCATCCAGTGCATATTGGGGCTGGACTTTCTTCTTGTAGCCTCTGCGAGTGATGAGCTCCACTGACATCATTTTAAGAAGCTAAACCTGCTTAATTTTCCTTTGCACAGAGATGCTTCTTTCCCTGCCAGGGGAAACCCTGTTGTTGTGCTGCAGTGGAAACTAGGTAGTGATGAGGAAAGGAGTATCAGCCTCTGATCAGAGCCAGCAATAGTGCTGAGCTCACTCAAGGTTTGGGTGTGTTTGCGGGGAAATCGTGAGCCTTCCTGCAACCACCCTTGTGGGCAGTTAATGCTGTGATCACAGGCTTGGCCAGATGCTGATGTGCTGTGTAAGTGGCAGGCTGAAAGGCGTCCTTGGAGGTACCTCCTACGGCAGTAGTCTACTGTGGAGTCACTTGGTATTAACTCTCTGTATTAGGGGGACTTAAGAATGGCTATACTGGGCCAGACCTGTGGTCTGTCTAGCCCAGTGTCCTATCTTCTGACTGTGGCTGGTGTCGGATGCTTCAGAGGGAATAAACAGAACAGGGGAATTTTCAAGTGATCCATCCGGTCTTGCCCAGCCTTAGCTTCTGGCAGGCAGAGGTTTTGGGACACCAAGAGCATGGGGTTGTGTCCCTGATCATCTTGGCTAATAGTCTTTGATGTACTGGTTCTCCTAGAACTTATTTAATTCTTTTTTTGGACCCAATTATGCTTTTGGCCTTCATAACATCCTTTGCCAATGAGTTTTACAGGTTGGCTGTTGTGTGAAGTACTTCCTTATGTTTGTTTTAAACCTGCTGCCTATTAATTTAATTGGGTGATCCCTGCTATTTGTGTTATCTGAAGGGATAAATAACACTTGCCTATTCACTTTTTCCACACCATTCATGATTTTATAGACCTCCATCATTGTCCCCCATAGCATTCTTTTCTGAACAGTCCTAGTCTTTTAAATCTCTCCTCATATGGAAGCTGATTCATGCCCCCCCCAATCACTTTTTTGTTTCCCTCTCTGTACTTTTTCCAATTATAGTATCTTTTTTTGAGATGGGGTGACAAGAAGAGCACACAGTATTCATAGTTTGGGTGTGCTGTGAATTTCTATAGTAGCTTTATGATATTTTGTCATATTTTCTATTCCTTTCCTAATGTTTTTTAACATAGAGCACATTTTTAGATAACTCTCTCCATAGTGACTCCAAGATCTTTCTTGTGGGGTAACAGCTAATTTAGACCCCATCATTCTGTGTGTAGAGTTGGGATTATGCTTTCCAATGTGCATTGTTTTGCATTTATCAGCTTTGAATTTCATAAGAACATAACATTCATATGCCATTTTATTGTCCAGTCACCCAGTTCTGTGTGAGATCCCTTTGTCTGCTTTGGACTTAACTATCTGGAGTAATTTAGTATCATCTGCAAACTTTGTCACTTACTGTTCACCCCTTTTTCCAGGTAATTTATGAATATGTTGAACAGCACTGGTCCCAGTGCAGATCCTTGTGAGTGGGGCTGCACTGTTTACCTCTCCCCATTCAGAAAACTGACCACTTAGTCTTACCCTCTTTCCTGTCTTTTAACCAAATACTTATTCATGAGGACCTTCCCTATTATCCTATAACTCTTTACTTTGCTTAAGAACCTTTGGTGAGGGACCTTGAGGAACACGAAATCCACTGGATCACCCTCGTCCATGTGTGTTGACCCCTTGAGACAATTCTGATAGACTGGTGAGGCATGATTTTTCCCTTTACAAAGGCTGTGTTGACTCTTCCCCCAACAAATTGTGTTCATCATGTGTTTGATAATTCTTTTCTGTTGCTTCAACCAATTTACCTGGTACTGAATTTAGGCTTACTGGCATGTAATTGCCAGAATTACCTTTTGGAATTCTTTAAAAAAAAAAAAAAGTCACATTAGCTGTCTTCCAGTCATCTGGTGCAGAGACTGATTTAAGGGATAGGTTATATACCACATTTATTAGTTCTGAAATTTCATATTTAAATTCCTTCAGAACTCTTGAGTGAATACTATCAGGTCCTGGTGACTTATTCCTGTTCAATTTATCAGTTTGTTCCAAAATGTCCTCTGTTGTCACCTCAGTTTGGGATGGTCCCTCAGATTTGTCACCTAAAAATAATGGTTCAGATGTAGGAATATCCCTCACATCCCCTGCAGGGAAGAACAATATGAAGAATTCATGTAGCTTCCCTGCAAGGGCCTTGTCTTCCTTGAGTGCTCCTTTAGCGACTCAGTTTGTCCAGTAGCCCTACTGATTGTCATGCTTCCTGCTTCTGATGTCCTTGAAAAAATATTTGCTGTTAGTTTTTGTCTTTTGGTAGTTGCTCTTCAGATTTTTTTGTCTTGTCTAATTATAGTTTTGCACTTGTATTAGCCAGAGTTTGTTCCTATTTTTCTCAGTAGGATTTGACTTCCCATTTTTTAAATGATGTCTTTGTCTCTAACCGCCTCTTTTTTACTCTGTTTAGCCATGGTGGCATGTTTTTGGTCCTCTTACTGTTTTGTTTTGTTTTAATTTGGGGTTTACATATAGTTTGAGCCTCTTGTGGTAGTGGTAAAAAGTTTCAGTGCAGCTTGCAGGCATTTGACTCTTGTCGCTGTTCCTCTGAATTACCATTTAACTAGCCTCCCCATTTTTGTGTAATTCCCCTTCTTGAAATTAAATGCTACTGTGCTGGGTATCTTCGGTATTTCCTCCGCCAGAAGGATGATAAATTTAATTACATTATGGTCATTATTACTGAGCAGTTCAACTCCATTAACCTCATGGACCAGATCATGTGTGCCATTTAGGACTAATTCAGGAATTGCCTCTCCTCTTGTGGGTTCCAGGACCATCTGCTGTAAAAAGCAGTCTTTAATGTTGTCTAGAAACGTATCTCTGCATCCTGTCCTGAAGTGAACTGTCCCAATCAATATGGGGATAGTTGAAATCCTCCATTATGTTTGGGTTTTCTGTATTTTTAGCCTCTCTAACCTCCTTGATCACTTCACAGTCACTATCACCATCCTAGTCAGGTGATTGGTAGTATGCTCCTGCCTCTATACTCTGATTATTTAAGCATGGAATTTCTATCCCTAGAGATTCTATGGTACAGTTTGATTCTTAAGATTTTTAGGATATTTCATTCTTCTTTCACATATAGTGACACTCCCCCACCAGCATGACTTATTCTGTCATTCCTATGTATTGTTTACTCTGGTATTACTGTGTCCCATTGATTATCATTGTTTCACCAAGTTTCTATGATGCCTATTATATCAATATCCTTATTTAGTACGTCACTCAGGTTCACCCATCTTCTTGCATCTTCAAGCACTTATAAAATGATCAATATTAGTTGTCTGCCTCCATGTGGTGTAATTCAGTGGGATTGTTCTATTTTGACTATTTCTCTTCATTTCCTACCTGTGCTTTATCAAACTTCTATCCTCTTCTCTTTTGAGATATAGAGAATCCCTATTAATAGATCTTTCTCTAAGGGATATGACTTTCTGAATCGTCTGCGTTTCCATATCTTTCGTCTTTCCCTTGTCCTTAATGTTAAAACTCCTCTGTGGCCTTTTAATTTGACATACCAGCAATCTGGTTCAGTTTAGGTGGCGCCCATCCTGCCTGTGTAGGGTCCTCCTTTCCCAAAAGTTTCTCAGTTGTGAATAAACCTGAATCCTTCCTCCTTACACCATCATCTCATTCACGCAGTGAGACCCTGCAGTTCTGCCTGTCTACCTGGTCCTGCGCGTTGAACTGGAAGCATTTCAGAGTATGGTCCCATGGAGTCCTGGACTTTAATCTCTTACCTAGCAGCCTAAATTTGGCCTCCAGGACATCTCTCCTACCTTTTTCTTATGGCACTCCTAGATGTATTGAGAGGTCCACTACCTTTGCACTTGGCAGGCAATTTACCATACAGTTCTCTTGCTCATCACAAGCCCAACTATCTGTATTTCTAATTCTCTATTATCTATGTCTTCATAATTATAGGGGTCCCATTCCCTCGAGCGGTATACTTACTGCAAGAGGATACCTTTACGTCATCTGTAAGGAGGGTTCAAACTACGCAATTGTTTCTCTCCACTCCTGCTTGATGTTCTCCTTCCCAAATACTTTCCCCTCCTCAGCAACACAGAGGCTGTTAGACTGGGGGTTGGACTGCTCTGCTGTGTCCTGGGTAGGGATGTAAATAGTGGTTTTAAAAAATATTATCAGTTACATGGTTAAACATTTAACTGGAGAACTAGAGGTGCCCAGGATGCTGCAGCACCCTTCACGTTTTACACAGGGCTCTGCTGCCTACCCTTGTGGCCTGCTGCTGTGCCCCTGCGGCCAGGTACTTCAGCTGCTGTCCTGGGAGCAGGTCTGACAGCGGAGTCCTGGGCTCTGGGCGAGGGCAGCAGAATTTAATTGTTAACCATTAAGCAGTCTTCTCAGTTTCGGTTAACAGTTAACCGGTTATCCGGTTAAACTTTTATATCTCTAGTCCCAGGAAGACTTGTACAGCTCTGTCCCCTTAGCTCCTCCAGTTGAGTCACTCTGGGCTCTGGAGACCATACATGGTCTCTGAGGGCCTTGAGCTGTTTCCCCTGAATGTGCACACGTGCCGCCTGTCCCCAAGGCCAGCTGTACGTGCTGCATTCAGTGCAATACACTGGATGCCCCTGCTACTCGGCTACTGGACTTCTGCCTGCGTTATTTTTACTCTTGCTGTTTTTGTTTTGTTTGGTTAGGGGGAGTTATTGATTCAAGCTTAGAGAATGTTTGTTAGGTATATCTGGCTCTCTTGCAAAACTCCTGTTTGCTAGCTCTTGTAGTCTCTTATGAGCTGGCATTTGAAACTCCAAAATCATGCCACCCCCCTTGGCAAGGAGTCCTAAAGGGTTAGGAATCAAAGCATGGCAAGCCAGACCCTCATTAGGAAGCTCTCAGTCTTGCCTAGCAGGTTGCTAGGCTCAGCACACAACCCCCAAAACAGACAACATTATAAACTTCAATCAAGCAGGCATGTGGGAAGCAAGCACACAACAACAGACAGAGAGCAACCTCACCCCAGGGGTGGCATAGTCACTCCTCCTTCACCTGGAGAATGCCCTTGCAAAACTCCTGTTTGCTGTTCCTGTTTACTAGCTTCTCCTGAAGTCCTACTTCACACAACACAGAGTGGGCCTGTGGAACTCCTTGCCAGGAGATGTTATGAAGGCCAAAAGTATAAATGGGCTTAAAAAAGAAACTGTGGAGGATAGCCGTTGAAGGACCTGTTAGGAGATAGTAAGGGTTGAAACCCCATGCTCTGGATGTCCCTAAACCTGTGCCTGTCAGGAGTTGGCACTGGATGACAGGGAATGGATCACTCAATAAATTGCCTTGATCTGTTAACTTCCTCTGAAGCACCTGGCATTGGCCCCTGTAGGAAGACAGAATCCTGGGCTAGGTGAACCATTGGTCTGACCAAGAAGGGCCATTCTTATGTTTAGCCATAAGGAGCTTTCTTGAGATCTGCTCCACCATCTCCTGTCGATCGTTGGATCACCACCTCTGCATACTTCTATTTACGTGCACTCAGCTGAGATCAATTTAGCTTCTAAGGAACCTTTCTGTGGACCAGAGTCCAAATACTGACAAGAATGCCCTAATGCAGGGGATCTCAAGAAATTTTTTGGTAGCCTCAGAGTGCAGCCACCAACTCTTGCTGCTGGCTGCTCTGACAAATTTTCCTAAAATTAACTTTAAGAAAAAACAAATAAATATGCACATATACATGTCCACATCATTTGTAATTTGTCTGTTTTTATTGCAGACTGAATAATAAAAATATTTAGTTGTCTGTGTTCCTTACTAGACCTAAACAAAATAGACACAAATAATGTGCTTTGCACATTCTTCTCCTTTTTTATTGTTTTTTCTTTCTTGGTTGCTTTAAAAACCCAAAAGAAAACACTTGCTAGCTGTTAAGTTTTTCTGTGAAAAGTGATATTTGTATGTTTGGTAACACTGCCTTGCCCCCCCATCACTGCCCAGGAGGCTGTGGCCGCATGAAAAGCCCCAGTGGCCACATTTGAGAAATGCTGTCCTAATATCTGAGCCACATGACGTCAGGATTAGCAGGGTTCGCTTTAAGCAGCAAACTTTGTTTTGTTTATTTTAATGTAAAACGCCCACAGATACTTGGGACTAGTTGGACTGACCAGAGGGCTGGAATTTGCCC
Organism: Chelonoidis abingdonii; assembly: GCF_003597395.2. Classification (NCBI taxonomy): domain Eukaryota; kingdom Metazoa; phylum Chordata; order Testudines; family Testudinidae; genus Chelonoidis; species Chelonoidis abingdonii. The sequence goes on along the minus strand of NC_133771.1, from coordinate 692,856 downwards.
CGTGAGATGTGATCGAGTACTAATGTCACTATGTAGGTAGCAGTTGTCATGTGCTGTGACAGAGGAATAGCCCTACACACCAACCATTGACAGGGTGAATCTTAGTTGAGAACCCTCCATTGACAAGTGAAGTGCTTTTCATTGCTCCTTGTCATGAGTTAAGCCCTCAGGTAAATTTAAAACAAGGTGAGAACACTTACGTGGAGGAGGAAGGTCCATGGTCTTCCTGGCACTTCAATAAAATAGTGTGTTGGGGCTAAAGCATCAGAGATGTGACATCCAGAGGGCCCAGTCTGCTCAGAAGAGAGGCCTTGTGTGAGAAGGCAATGTGGTCCCCGGAGTGGTTGCCATACTCCTTAAAGCTGCATGTATTGTGACATTGAGGACAGTAGTCCTCATTCGCCTTAGAATATCCTAGTTAGTGGAAGGGCTGCTCCATGCACTGCTAGGGTTGTTTTGAGTTAACTTCTTTGCCTTGATGACGGTGCTAAAGAAAACTAGATTTCTTCTTACCAGTACACTCACTTGGTTGCCCACCTGATGGTAGTCATTTTGCATATCTGTTTAGCTGTGCTGAAGGGTGGGGATATTCCCTTCTACACATGTATCTTTCTTGATTTGGGGTTGTACTCTTCTGTCATAAAGGTCTTGGGACCTTTGACTGCTATTTGTTGGAATGTTACTTGTGCTAGACACCTGTCAACAGCTACAGTCCATAGACTTAATGAGATAATGGTCAGTCCTCTATAAACTGTACTCCGTATGGGAAATGTGATTGGTCCATGTCCTCATCCCCACTTCCAGCCTCAAGTCATCTGTTTCTGTCTTGGACAGGGATAGCTCAGTGGTTTGAGCATTGGCCTGATAAACCTAGGGTTCTGAGTTCAATCCTTGAGAGGGCCACTTAGGGATCTGGGGCAAAAACCAGTACTTGGTCTTGCTAGTGAAGTCAGGGGGCTGGACTCGATGACTTTTCAAGGTCCCTTCCAGTTCTCGGAGATAGGATATCTCCATAAAATTATAAATTATTATTATTCCCCTGTTTCTCTTTTACACCCCTGCTGTGACTATGTGGGTGTGAATTCACCTGGATATCTAAAAAGGTTTTCAGCTAATTAGAAGGCAGCTGCCACTGCAGGCCTTGATTCTGTGTTTTCATAGAATTTGCAAAGCTATTATTTGAAGCTATTCTTGTGTTTGAAAGAAAAATATGTCCGTTACTAAGGTATGATCTGGGAGAGCAAAATTACATTCTCTTCTAATTCTCTTGACCTGCCATCTGGAGCTGATTCTTATTTTGGCAGTTTAGTAGTTCCTTTTCACTTAAAAAGCCACAGAGTCCTGAAGCACCTTATAGACTAACAGACGTATTGGAGCATAAGCTTTCGTGGGTGAATACCCACTTCGTCAGACACATGCGTCTGACGAAGTGGGTATTCGCTCACGAAAGCTTATGTGCCGGTACGTCTGTTAGTCTATAACAGGGATCTCAAACTCAAATGACCTTGAATGCCACATGAGGGCTAGTTCATTGGCCTGAGGGTCGCATCACTGACACCCGCCCCCCCGCCTCCGCTCCCCCTGGCCCTGCCCCCATTCCAACCCCTTCCCTGAAGTCCCCACCGCAACTCCACCCCCTCCCTGCCCCCAGAGGATATATGAGAGGTGTGTCAGGGGCTCAGGGCAGGGGGCTCGGGGTGCAGGCAGGGGGCTTAGGGCAGGGAGCTGAAGAGGTGCAGGAGGGGTGGGATGTGGCAGGGGGCTCAGAGCAGGGGGTTGTGGTCCAGGCAGGGAGCTCAGGGCAAGGGGTTGGGGTGCAGAAAGGGTGTGGGATGCAGCAGGGGGTTGGGGTGCAGGTGGGGGTGGGGAGTGATGCCTGGAAGCCAGGGCAACACACGGACGGAGCCCTCTACTTCCCTTCCCCTGCCACCTCCTCCCCCGCAGCAGGAACGTGATGCCAGCCGTTTCAGGGAGCAGCGTGGGGCTTGAGGGGGAGCAATCCTGCGGCTGTAGTTTGCCCACCCCTGGCCTGGAGGGAGGCCGGGGGGAGCGGGGGCAGGCCACTTGGTGGGCGCAGGAAATAGCCCCGCGGGCAACATGTTTGAGACCTCTGGTCTATAAGGTGCCACCTTCCTGGTGCAGGAATTGTACTGGTTACTAATTTCCCAGAAGTGGAAATATGCAGAGGCCACTGGAAGAAGAAAAAGGTTGCTTACTAGTAACTTCAGATTCCAAGATTCCAGAAAGGACCATTGGGATCATCTAGTCTGACCTTCTGTATAACACAGGCCAGAGAAGTTCCCCAAAATAATTTCTAGAGCAGTTTAAAAAAAAAAAAAAAAAAAAAATCCATTCTGGATTTAAACATTGTCAGTGATAGAAAATCTACCATGACCCTTGGCAAATTGTTCCAATGGTTAATTGCCTTTGCTGTTAAAAGTGTATGCCTTATTTCCAGTTTGAGTTTGTCTAGCTTCAGTTTCCAACCATTAGATTGTTAGACCTTTCTCTGCTAGGGCGAAGAGCTCATTATCAAATATTCCCCATGTAGGTACGGAGATCGAGGCAGCCTTCTCTTTCTTCAGCTACATATAAATAGACTCAAGGAGCTCGGTCACTATAAAACAGGTTTTCTAATCCTTTAATCATTCTTGTGGCTCTTCTCTGAACCCTCTCCAATTTAACAACCTTATCCTTGAATTGTGGGCATCAGACCTGATCCCAGCATTTCAGCGGTGGTTGGGGTGTGTGTGCGTGCTCTGGACATTCAAGGTTCAGCCCACCTTCCCCCACTTCAGAGTCTCAGGTCAAGAATTCGAAAAGTAAAGAAGGAACTGGGAGGTGGTTGGGGCCACTACTCCATATCTCTTCAGAACCGTCTGCAAGGTTGGGGAAGGAAGGGAAAAGTGGCCCCAAAGGACAGTGCTGTCTAGAAGATGTTACACCGAGAGGGGCCAGTCCCACAAGTGTGCATATGCAGAGAGCACCCTGACTACTGGTCGGTAACCTCTGTCCGTAGTGATAGGAAGGAAAGAGCAGGCATTCTGTTGGGCAGTGTTACATTTTAGTTGATATTGAGACATCTAGGACAGACTGTGATTTGGCATTGGATGGAGGGAACTGAAGGAGTGAGCAGATTTGTAGTGGAGAAAGTCTGCCGTCATGGGACTTTCACAAACTAAGCAGGGTGTGATGTCTGGTCACCTCTCCAAGGAGAACCCAACCTGTAACAGGAAGTCTGTTTTGTCGTCTTAGGTGATTGAGAAGGCAATCTTGTCAGTACTGACCAAATGCCCAGTGCTTTGTTGTAGTGGTCATGGTGGATTGATTTAAATCAAGGGGAAAGCCTGCATTTAAACTGACTTTTTAAAGAGGTGCATTCTCAGTGGTTGATACAGCCATTAATGCTTGTTGATTTTACAACAAAACAGAGTCTTTATGCTGGATTTGATATATTTTTTTTTTTTCCCCAGGAGGGTACACTATAACTACATACATTTATTTAAGCAGTTATGTTGCTTAATCTTTTCAGGTTCTTATTAATTCTACATTTTTAGTATGTAGAAAACAGTGGCTGATATATTGCTTGTTTATTATATAATTAACTTTTTTTTGCTTATGCTTTGTGTCACGCTGCATTGTGATGGTAACTGGCATTTAAATACAATAGCATATAATTTGTTTTATTAAAACAAGCTCTTAATACAGTACATAACCTATTGTGCCATATTTATAAGGCTTGATCTCAAAAGTTAGAGGTTTTTCCTCTGATTCTGATTCTTTCTTTATATAGAAAGTCAGCCTTTAACTCCATTTTTGATAGAGGCTCATGGATTCAGCATATTTTTATTTATTTAAATATTTTAAGAGATTATAATAAATTTAGGCCTTAAATGAAATCTGAATTTAATACAAAATATGTTAACAGGTTTATTTTGAAAAATAAATTTATAATTTAAATCAGTTTAAATAATCCAATTTTGTTTTTTAAATAATTGGTTTTTGTCATCCTAGTAGGGTGGCTGATCCCTGTCTGAATCAGTGCTAACCCCAGTGTCCCAGCATGGTGCTAAGTGTGTTGTGCTTCTGGCGGAGGGATGTAACACCAAAGTCCTGAATAAGCGTAGGCAGCCCAGATTCCGTGTGCAATAAGAGAGATGAGGGCCTCATGTTGGCCAAATTAAAATATAAGGACTCTCACTGGCTAAAACTTCATGCAATTTCAGTCTGATATGGTTTCATTCATTTCCTGTTCTGTCTGTATAGCTAGTTGTTGGTGGTAAATAGCAGCTACTTTCCATCCCAGATGCAGGATCGTGATGTGATTCCTGTGTTTGTAGTAATGGCCAGGCAGAGGCAAATGGGAGTAGTTAGTGCCTTGTTGTAAAAGGATTAAGAAATTGCAGCCCTTTATAAAATGCGTCTGTGCTCATCTTCCCCACCTTTTCTCTAAATTTGAAAGCACTTTAGGGCAGGGACAGTCTCCTATGTATTTGAACAGTGCTTAATACAACAGGATGTGACCCTTATTGGAGCCTCTGGGTGTATGTGGTACAAATATGCCAATGAGTCTGAGTCTGGATCAGCTGACTTGGGCTCTTGGGGAGTAGGCTGTGTGGTTATAAAATTGCAATGTTGAGGCGTGGGTTGGAGCCTGGAGCTCTGAGACGTCCTACCTCGCAATTTTATAATCCTGTGAGCCCAAGTCAGCTGACTTCAGCCAGCCAGCCGTGGACACAGTGCACATTCGTTGCAGTATAGACGTACCCCAGGTGCCTCACGGGGCCAAGACTGATTTGTCAATAGAGCACTAGTCATAGTAGAAGGTGATCTAGAAATGACTGGCCTCGATGGAGGGAAATGGTATAAGCAAATCATTGGGGTGTTGAAATAAGAGTAATAGAAGTGTAGGGCTGGAAGAGATCTCAGAGGTCATTGAATTCAACCCCCTGTGCTGAGGCAAGACCAAGTAAACCTCGATTGTCCCTGACAGGGGTTTGACCTACCGGTTCCTAAAAACCTCCAGTGTTGGGAATTCCACAATCTCCCTTGGAAGCCTATTCCAGACTTTGACTCCCTTATAGTGTATATAACACCACCACCTCCCTTTTTCTCTGCCTCCCTTTCCTGAACAGACTGTACCACTCTGTACCAATATCCAGTCAGAAATTTGCCTCACCAAGTCCCATGCTAGTTAGTACATAAACTAAATTATTACTGAACACTTCTAGTTCTTATTTATTCTCTGTACTCCTTGCATTTGTCTGTAGACATCCAAGATGTTGAAGTCCCCCTCTGATTTTCCTCATGTGGCTCTTAGTACCCTACTGTAATTTTCCATGATCGCCCAGCAAGATCAGCTGTACTGCTGACTTCTCCACCCTTGCTTCCAGAGGTCTCTAGTCACCGCTGATCTGCTTAGGGTCATATCTGGCAGTACTATAAGTATGCACGTGGATGAGCAGCATGGGGTGGTGATCAGGGAACAGATGAGCCACGGCAGCCTTTCCGTAATGTCTCAGATGTGGGCTCTAGGCAGGCAGGACACCACGAGACATCAGGTCAGTAGATCGATACCTCCATTCCCCGCAGAAGGGAGTCCCTAACAACTAACTTCCAGTGCTGCCTTCTCTTGGGTGTGGTGGCTGTGAGGCTCCCAGCCTTGTCAGGAGGCGGCTGCTCCTCACCTGATGTTGCCAGTGCATTGTACTGGTGCTTGATTATACTGGGTGGCGGGTGGAGAACTGTCTACTGCTCCAAGTGGCCAGCAGCCAGTCTACTCCTTGCAGAGCAGACTGTTTTCCTTCTTCCTCTGGTGGTGCTCTAGTCATGTGTAGTTGGCTGCCATCCTCTGTCTCAGATGCTTCAATGTGCATCCCATCGGTGAAGTTCTCTCACTTCTGGATTCTATGCAGATAAGCAACCTTCTCCTGCAGCTCTTGCCTACTTGCTGAGCAACTCCACCAACAGAGATTTCTCAGACTGTGTGGTTCCACCTGCTTGGCCTGGGGCTGCAGGGATATGCAGGCCATCTTCGTAGTAGATCCTTGGCTGCTGCTGCATGTCGTGGGAAAATGTACCTTACCAGTGGCAAGGGCAGGGACTGCAACATTTCCTGCTGCTGTGACTTGCTGTTCCACAAGTCTCTCTGCTAACTTGCATTTCAAGCACCTTGTCCTCACCCGCAGGCTCTCCTTGGCTCTCTGTAAAAAGGCGTCTTCGTCCATCCCATGCTATGTCTGCTCATCTCCATGCTTCCTTCGAACTTCTCTGCACACTCTTTGCATATCTCTAGTGCAGGCACACTCACACTGGGTTACAGCTGTTCATTGGTAAACCTACTGATGCCAGCTAAAGTACTATCAACAGTTTCAAACTGTTCTACCTAAATTGGTGCAACAATTGCGTAGACAGCTGTGCATCTCCTCTCACTCAATCAACTGTCTTGATTTCCCTGTGCCTGAAATGACTTCTTTCCTTCTGTGCTCCAAGCAACATCGCTCTCTGCAAATCCCTCCTGATGCTGCTTGTCTGCTTGGTGTCCACATGGGGGTCCTCTCTTCACCCCCTGGCTCTGCTTGGGGGCATGACTCTGATAGAACTAGAAATATCATAAACGATACAAACAAATCAATGGCACGAGGCAACCCAACTTGCAAGCTAATGTCCGTGCAAAAGGTTCTCTCCCTAGAGCATTCCCTACTCCCCCGCTCACATGTCCCCTGGTCTGCCTCTGCATGTGTGGCTTAGCATGTAGACTCTGCGGGGCACACCCCCATAATTTACATGAATAACTCAAGTCTCAGATTGCACCCTGTGGTTAAGTGGGGTTGAGGCTGTAAGCTCAGTATAGGAGGAAGCTATAGATGAGTGACTGGTATTGGTGGTGTTTCCCTGCCTTTGACTTCACATCTGTCCCCCTCTATCTGTCCAGGTGAATCAGCGCAACGTCCCTGGGATTGATAGTGCCTACCTGGCGATGGATACAGAAGAAGGTGTGGAAGTTGTTTGGAATGAAGTTCAATTTTCCGAACGCAAGAATTTCAAGCTTCAGGAGGTAAGTTAGGGTGGAGGTTGCCCTGCACCTTGTGCCAAGTATGTGTCCTGTGGCTAGGTGAGGATCACAGACCATGGTGGCTGAGCATAGTTCCACAGCGTAGAGTTACAAACCCAGCCAATTCTCCAGCTAAACGTGCAGGCCTTGGAACTGAACTGTGTTGTGCTCCCAGTGCAGAAAGTATGACAGGCTGGTTCTGTCAGGCTCTTCTCCTTGGATGTGGAACATGGTTTGAATCTGTCAATATCAGTGGCCAAATAAAGTCCAGACATAGTTAGGGGGCAAGGCATGGAGTTTGTATCTAGCATTGGGGTCAAATGCGGCTAGTGTTGAGCACATCAACTGGAACCATGCAATGGGGTAGTGCATGGCATTGGAACGTCTGGGGACTCAGAGATAGGAGAAGAGAAGGTTGGGGAAAGGATGGGAACGTTCTTTGGCTTAGGACAGTAATGTGGTTCTGCATTTCTGGTTGTTGTAGGAGAAGGTTAAAGCTGTCTTTGACAACCTGATCCAGCTGGAACACTTGAATATTGTGAAATTCCACAAGTACTGGGCTGATGTAAAGGAAAACAAGGCCAGGGTAAGTGGTGTAAGAAGCTCCTCTTAATCCACTTGCTGGGGATACTGCGGGCTAGAGGGGAAGCAACAGGTAATGTCTCATCTTGTCCCTGCAGGTGATTTTCATCACAGAGTACATGTCCTCGGGCAGCTTGAAACAGTTCCTGAAGAAGACAAAGAAGAACCACAAGACAATGAATGAAAAGGTAATCTCTCCTCCTACATGTGTGCCCTGCTTTGACTGGGCACTCTCTCCCCTCTGGGAAGCTCTTTTCACAGCCCCCTTGCTCATGGTTGGGGGTTGCTGTGTCCTTGCCTGTGATAGAAGCTCCATTCAGCTGTCATCCCTGTCAAAGTCAGCCAGCATAACTAGGGGTGTCTCTCTTCAGGAAAGCATCAGGCAGGTTGATGCAACTTTGCAGAGGGAATGAGCTAGTTTTGAGACCTGCACAGATTGTGCACACCTCTCTCTGGCATGTACCTGAGTGGAAGAGGGGCTCTGCACTCACCCTAGAGTACAGAAAGAAGATGGGGGATTTCTTCGTCACTGCATGAGTGAGGTGGCTGTGTTGAGTGGGTATTCCATGGTTACCATTCCACCAGTACAGCTGGGATGGGCTGGAGCTTAGAGGCCAGGCTGCAGCAGGAGAGGCGCATTCCTCCAGATGAGCTGAAATGGCAGCAGTTAGTCCTATTTGCTGACTGTGACTTGTACTTCACCTTGTGTTTGTAGGCCTGGAAGCGCTGGTGCACCCAAATCCTCTCTGCTCTCAGGTAGGTGAAGTGGGGAGATGCCCTCTGTATGAATGTCCAGCTGTTCTGGAGTTCAGCAGCCTGAGCCAGTCTTCCTAATTAGCTGTGGGATGGAAGAGTGCAGCCTACTAATTAGGCAGTCTAGCCAAAACTACTCTTACCACTAGATTTGGTTTCAAATATGATGACCTCCTCCCCCCTCCCTCTTCTGCTGGTAATCCTACCCCTCCCACAGACCAGAGGCAGCTTCAGACTGGCCCTGCAGGCAGCTGGGGACACTGGTCCTGTGAGCCCCAGATTACTTTTTAAGTTGTAAACTCATTCACCACAGAACTAGAGTGAAATATATTCAGCCTTGCAAAGAGGAAGGCCTGGGTCAATCCCATCACTACCATTTTTCCAAGCACAGATAACCATAATGGGGGAAGGGATAGCTCAGTGGTTTGAGCATTGGCCTGCTAAACCCAGGGTTGTAAGTTCAATCTTTGAGGGGGCCACTTAGGGAACTGGGGTAAAAATCTGTCTGAGGATTGGTCCTGCTTTGAGCAGGGGGTTGGACTAGATGACCTCCTGAGGTCCCTTCCAACCCAATATTCTATGATTTTATGAACCAGAAATAGTTGGGGATCCAGGGAGCCCCTCAGGCTGCTAACTTGGCTAACAAAAGGTGCGGGATAGATATAATCTCATCGTCTGGCTCTTTAAAGAGCCTAGGCCAAGGACTGGGGAATAAGCTCTGGAACTGAGGGCTCTCTGCTAAGAACGCCCTTGTCTAAATAGATGGACTCAAAGACAGTTAGCTCTGGGGATTTAGCTTACCTCGACTGCATGGAAACCACTGATATGCAAGGTATAAATATCTACTAGGCCAAGGTGTGTCTCTACAGTACCTAAGACCCAGATCAAGACGGGCTTATCTGATCTGGGAATGTGTGTGTGCCAGACTGCATGCCACCTGTCTAATGTCTGTACAATACTGGACACCTTCTTGGTTCCCAGTAAGTAAGGTCAGAATGGGTGTTTCTTTTGGGGGTGGACTCTGCTTTTAGACTTGGCTTGCCTCAGTATAATGTCTGAACATCTTTGAAATCCCTATGGCCAGTATTCTACCCATGAGAAATTGGGACAAGTAATATTTCTCTTCCTTCCCTTCCCACCCCCTCCCCTATTTGTGGTATCTTGGGCTTTTGGGCTCCAAGAGCTGGTCAGAGACGGTTTCCTTTTCTTCTTTCCTGGGGTCCTTTAGCAGGAGCCAGTTTTATTTTGTGTCTTATTCTTTGTCTTCTAACCCAAAGACTGTGCACACTCAGTTCCTGAATTGTATCGCCCTGGTGTTGTAAATACTCTTGGCATATTGTTCTGTAATGTCGCCTTTCCAGCAGGGCAGGGAGAAGCTGTGGCGTTCCTCTTCCCACTGCACTCTTTTCACTAGTGTTCTGTTCTGAATTTCCAGCTACCTCCATTCCTGTGATCCCCCAATCATCCACGGCAACCTGACCTGTGACACCATCTTTATTCAGCACAATGGGCTGATCAAGATTGGGTCAGGTAAGAATCTCCAGAGGTGACCCTCAACAACAAAGCAGTTAACACAATCAATCAGTAGTGGACGCCTGGTTCCTGAGCTGCTGAGAAGCCATTGAAAGGGATATCTGCGGGAATGGGCTATCTAAGTACTAGCACTGCCCCTCCCCTGACTAGGGGGAGGGCTGGGCAGGAGGGTCTGTCCTGCCTCGTCTGTTCCTGGGGCACAGAGTGGCTCGGTGGCACGAACTGCTTTCCCTTCCAGTCAGTTAGGTCTGGGTTTAGTTTGTGTCCCTGAGGCGAGGGATTGAAACTATAAAAATGCCACTGGAAAGCCCCAGAGTCTTGGCTCTGAGCAGAGTCCTCAGTTGTTTTAACCTCTCCTCACAATCAGGCCTTCCCCAAGGACTACGCGTGCCTCTGCCTGTTCACACTTAATCACTCCCCAGTGCTGTTGATTTTCAAGAACTGCCTGGCAAATTGCCCAGTGAGGCCACATGAGCGCCCTTTTGGGGGCACCAGCTGTTCAGAGCCAAAGTTACGGAAGGATTCTATGGCCCCTACCCCCTTGATTCCTTTCGCATGGCTAGCTGCTGCCAGTGGGGACACAGTTCATCTCGTAGTGATGGCCTTGGCCTGTGCCTAACAGTATTGGTGCCTGTGAGCCTCGTCTACCATTGCTCAGACCTCTTGCCAACCTAGAGTCACTCCTTCTGGTCTGGGCCATAGGACATTGTCTGACTTGGGCTATGTCTCCAAGTGCAAAGGTGCAGAAAATTGGCTTCCAGTTTAGGAAGCCCTCCCTGCTGAAATGTGAATCTCGAAAGCTGGACAGGCTTTTCCTAGGGCAGTGAAAGCAATGTACCTGCTCTCCGCCTCCATCTCAACTGTGTTGCTATTCTTAAGGCTTCTAAGACTTCTGGGATGCATTAACAGGTGTGTTGTAAACAAGACACGAGAAGTCATTCTTCCGCTCTACTCTGCGCTGGTTAGGCCTCAACTGGAGTATTGTGTCCAGTTCTGGGCACTGCATTTCAAGAAAGATGTGGAGAAATTGGAGAGGGTCCAGAGAAGAGCAACAAGAATGATTAAAGGTCTTGAGTACATGACCTATGAAGGAAGGCTGAAAGAATTGGGTTTGTTTAGTTTGGAAAAGAGAAGACTGAGAGGGGACATGATAGCAGTTTTCAGATATCTAAAAGGGTATCGTCAGGAGGAGGGAGAAAACTTGTTCACCTTAGTCTCTAACGATAGAACAAGCAGCAATGGGCTTAAACTGCAGCAAGGGAGATTTAGGTTGGACATTAGGAAAAAGTTCCTAACTGTCAGGGTAGTTAAACACTGGAATAAATTGCCTCGGGAGGTTGTGGAATCTCCATCTCTGGAGATATTTAAGAGTAGGTTAGATAAATGTCTATCAGGGATGATCTAGACAGTATTTGGTCCTGCCATGAGGGCAGGGGACTGGACTTGATGACCTCTCGAGGTCCCTTCCAGTCCTAGAGTCTATGAATCTATGAAGACTGTCTGCAGCCGCATGCACTGTCTGCCATCTTGGCATACCGCCCTCCAGCTGATAATGCTGCTGTCTTTGGTCATTCCATCGTCACTAGCAAATCCATCCAAAGGCCTAGATCCTAGCGAATGTATTCAGGCTGACTTGTGACCTGTACCAGTTTGATGCTGCCTATGTTTGGGAACTTGCCTTTTGAACCTGCTTGTTTCACCTGTCACCTAAAGAGACCATGCAAACATGATCATGCCTGCAGTTTTTGTGGCTGATCCTCCTTCACTGTGCTCCAAAGGGACCCTGGTATCCTCATCTCAAATGTATACCACGCATGGTGTCTATATTCCTTCTAAATCAGGTCACTAAGCTCTGCTTCTCCCCGGGGGTTAGACTCCATACAGCAGGTGTCAGAGGCTTTGAACTTGCATAGGATGAAAGCATTGGAAATCCTGTAAAGACATTGTATTCCTTGGGGATCACTGCAGAGGGACATCACCTCCACACCAGTGGATTAGACTGTACATTGAGCCCGATTCTCCTTTAGTCAGAGTGGGGAGCTCTCCGGGCCCTGGTGCTGACTCCATTCTTTTTCTGATAAGATCTACATTTGGGAACACTTCACAGAAGTTGCATGTCTGATTCCCCCCTGTTGGCAAACCACTTGCCCACCGTCATTCCCTAGGTTCAGCCCATTGATACTACAGGAAGGATTAGACACCTTAAAGGAACTATGCCTCCTACCCTTTCTCGTTGGCCAGAGTCGTATGCAGCTGCAGGTTTTCTGACTGAGTCAGCACTTCATTCAGGGAAAGAATCTACTCTTGACTTGGCATTTAGATCTGAGGCTTGATTTGGAAGGACTGTTTTTCAGTCTTTAACACTCCACCTACACTTTCCTGGGGGTGTACTGCTTGCTGGACTCCCACAAATTAAACTATGCAGAGGCTGCCTTGAAGAAGATCACTGTGGGTCTTCGAGTGTTGCCTTTGCATAGGCAGGCAGACAGCATGGCTTCGCCTGGGTTTTGTTTCTCTAGTGTGTATTGAAGGAAGTGAAGCAATTGGAACCCTGCAGCTTTTCTAAGGACAGCATAGCATGAAGATGCACAAGTGATCTAACAGGTTGCGCTTTCTAAAAGATCTTCCCCCAGCACTGGGGAGGGTATATCCTATAAATGTGAATATGCAGAGGCAACAGTCAGAATTAGTTACTAGTAGGCAGCCACTCACCCTACAGATTGTGCTGGCTGGGACCTTTTTTCCTTACATACAGAAGAAGAATGATCGGAATCTCTCCAATTGAAGCATTTCTTTTAAGTAAAGGAGCTGAACACGAAAATGGGGGGCTATGGTCATCAAAGCTCCCCTCTGTATAGTAGCCCTCACCCCAGTGTGCCCTAGAGTCAGAGCTGCTGAGGACAGTGCCACATTCCCATTCCTGCAGAGCCCACACAGCTATGGGAGAGGGAGCTGGGGTCAGGTCTGAATAGCTAAGTGCATTCCAACTGTGTGATCTCTATTCCCTCTGACTACGATAGCCAGCCAAATCAGTGTGACACTCAAATCATAGGGGGAATTTATGGTACTCTAGGGTCCTTCAGGCAATAAACATGAGCCTATGTTGCCATTTAGTCACTTTCAGGGACCAGCCAAATTTTGAGAACCCTCACTATCCTGTGTGTAATTGAAAGGAGCCAGTGAGCAGTGCAGTTCTGACAGTGTACGGGCAGCAGGGATGGGCAATGCACAGAAAAGCAGAACTCAGATGCCAGTATATGCCCAGTGAAGTTTCTCACTGCAGTACTGTGTTAGAACAGTAGGGCATGAAAGTGAGAGCAGGTTCAGTTCTCTTTGGGCTGAAGCAGCGGGTGAAGCTGGCACTGGAGAATAGTGGCGCAGGGGGATGGGGGAAGCTGCCACATTGCCCTGTTTAAAGGAAGAACACACAACCCCAGCTGGGCTGGAAGTGTTAAAGGTGGATGGTGCTTCTGGGGCAGCTGACTCTTTTAAATAATGTAACACTGTTGATTAGGTGCTATAGCCTCTAGTTCAGCTGCAGGAATCAAGGCAGCATGCTGCCTGCCTGGCAGCCCAGTTCTGCAGTGCTCCCTGTGCAATATTTGGAGCTGTGAGGTAGCATGTGCAATGGCAGGACAGGTCCAGCTCTACATGCAGTCCTGGAGCAATACAATCCCTTTTCTTCACCCATTCTTCCTAGGCATCCTCATGGGGAGTTGGGACTTGCAAGAAGGAAGGACAATCAGGAAGTCCAGTATCAGTATCTCAGACTGGTTGTTGGAGGGTGAGGGGGAATGATGGGCAGCAGAGCATTAAATAGAGCTGTGGATGTAGGGGGTCATCTGAGACAGAGATGGGTTGGGATGGGCAAAGGGTATGGGATAGTGATAGGTGTAGTCCTGAGCCTATGTGGTCCTTTTCTCACATACAAAGTGGGTTTAGGGATGGCGGAGAGGGAAGTCATTAAGGCACAGGGAGCGAGGGGACTGGGAAGGCTGTGGCCAGAGCAGGGCGATACCAGCAGCTCATTCTCCCAGTCAGAATGCTGTTGGGGGTGGTGGTAGATTTTTTTGAGCTACTCTGTGAACTTCTTGTGTTGAGCTGAAATCACCTACAAATAAAAGCTGCGTGCTTCCCTGTGCATTTCACCAGGTGATGTTCCCAGATCCCCCATCTTACTGTCAGGAGGGCACTGTGGTTAGGATGGCGGTTGCCTTTCCTTTGGCATTGGCTGCAGTGATTATAATCTCTTTTGAAAATACAGCTTGCTTCTGAAGACCCTTTGGGTGGGTCGGGGGAGAAAGGAGCCAGAATGACAGAGGTGGGGGTGGTGCTGTCTAGGAGGAGGGAGATTCCAGGGAAATGCTGGGCTGTCAGGCAGGGCCCTTTAGGGCAGAAAGGGGGAGAAGAATGTGATGTGAACTGGAAGCTCCAGTGTGGAGTATGGCTGAGGGCTTTTCTCTCCAGGTTCACAGACTTTTTTGGGAGTCACTTTGTGGGTGTTAGCAGAGGCCTGAGCTAAGGGGGCTGTGAATGTGAGAGCTAGCCAGTGGTATGGAGGAGCTCAGTAGGTGCATCATTGGGAAGTGTTTGCTCTGGGTGAGCAGAATTGGAAACTCTTAAACTGAAGTCTGGGCTGCCCTCAGTGAAATCTGACTGGGTGGTGTATTGTGCTCCCCCAAAAGATTAGTCATTTCTACAGTGGCTGGGTGTGAGCGGCTTTGGTGCATGTTAACCGCAAGGGCTGTAGGGGTAGCTTCCTGGGAGCGTCCCAAATACATTCATAGAGCCTGACTTGGGCCATTTGCTACTTGCAACAAGTACCTTTTTGCCCTCTAAACGTGCTTGCTGGGCTCTTGGTTGGATACATCCAGTGTGTGTCTGTATACCTCAGCGGTCACTAAATCCCTACTGTGGGTGCTTGGGGAACATGGGAACAGCAAAACAAATGGAGTGCCAGAGCATGTGGTATGGGTGCGACTGCTAAAATCCATGTTGGGTTTAGCTCTGCTCCCAGCAATATGTTGCCCGTATCTGCCCGCTGAGCATGGACACAGGGACTGGTCACTGGACAATGGTGGCTGAGTGACATGATTGGAATTCCAGCCACCTCAAAAGCCGAGAGCCCCGAACATAATCCCCTGGTTGGTGTGAGAGGCCCCCAGAGCCCACCTGTCCTTTGCCCCTCTACCGTTCTTGGTGTGTAGAGGCATCATGCTCCTGGCTTAGTGTCAGCAGGTGTAAGGGCTATTGAAAGGGTGGCCAGCCTCTTCTTTTTGTTCCTGTTTTGCCATGGTTCTACCCAGCTGTCTGTATTGATGTGAAGTGCTTGCTGTTTCATCAACTCATCGACTTCTATCTTGTTTTACTTCCCACTTACGGGCTGTTCTGTTACCAACAGTCTTTCATAGGATTTTTGCTAATGGTGAGCAAACTTCTCCGCTCCTGTGATGTGACTGTGTCACTATATATATAATGTTCATTATATCTATATATAGATATATATGAGTTATAATATATTATATACGGTGTTCCCTTGCTATAAGGCTGGTGTATAAACCTATCCAGCATAGGCCTCCCTACCAGCAGTAGCCGTATTCTGTGCTGGGAGATAGTCTGTTCCTTATGCTCCCAGCCAAAGCCTTACAGAGAGGGACACTGCCTTTGTGTGAAGTCTTCTGAATGTTAGTTCTGTCCCTTCTCCTTGTTCTTAGACTGCACTAGTCTGTGGCCCCCGTTGCATGCCAGCTCCTGCATGTCAAGCGAGATAAATGCCTTGTCCTTACTGCTCAAAGCCAAGCTCTCCATGTACATCGGGCTCTCACCTCTTGCTGCTGCTGCTGCTCTGCAGGGCTTGACTGGGGGCCAGACCTAGACCAGACTCCGCTTCTTGCTCGGACCCCCTGCCGCTTGCTTGTAGCTTTGTTAACCCCATAGACATTTTGGTTTCAGTCTGAATGTTTCAATGAAATGTGTTCTACACTTGGTAGCTAGACAGATCTTCCACCCAAGTGAGCCCGTGGCTGTGAAATGAGGCCCTTCTCTCCCTAGCCAGGCCTTTGGCGTTGAGTGAGCTCACCTGCGTGTCTGTGGGCAGGGAGTTTGCTGAAGCTTTTGGGTGGAGCAATGGTAGGGGCTGTTGGACTGCCTCCTTGGTTTGCTTAGTTCATAACTGTGTTGGGTTTGACATGAGAAAACAAACGAGGAGTCCACCCTTGGTGATCCTGTCTCACCTTTTGTCAAATGGGAATGACTATGGGGCAATGCTCTGCTTTCCCCTAACCCTAGTCACCACCACCTAAGGGCCTGTCAGAATAAACTCTGTGGGTTCCCTATGTCTGCAGATGTTTTACAGTCGGGGTAGACCAAAGCCTCTCCCAAGGTGGCTGCTCCTGAGTCCCGTCGAGTTAATGGTGAAGTTATTGGGCGTCATGTGGTGTTAGCAGTATAGCAGATCTCCTCCTTTTTCCAGAGGCTGATCTGCGAGGGAGCTAGGAATTAGGTGGCAGCATATTGTGCTGAGAGTCTGGCTCTGAAGGGTCAAGTGACTGGACAAATCCCTCTCCCCAGCAGGCTGCTCTGGAGTGGGGAGGGCAAGGTGGGGCACACAGGAAACGTAGTCTCAGTAAGCACATTACGGTGCTACAATGGGGTCATATGTTGGGACAAAATGCAGCCTGTTGTGAGCAGCTTCATCACCATCACACAGAAAATCCTTCTGCACTGGTCACTGATCACCCACCTAATGGCTGCAGGGCTTGGAGCCCTCAGGAGGTGCTACTGCTAATGCTTCACAGTTATTACACCATCCTGCCTATAAACAAAACAAGATCTTAACTGATAACGTAAGGCAGTGCGTCCTGGGAAATGCTGTATTGTCAGCTACTCAGTGGTCTTGGAGACACCTGCAGAGGGGGGGAAATCTCATGGGACCTCAGTTTTGCTGCAACAGCACTGAGACCTCCTTCAAACCTCAGGCTTTCTCAGCCAGTCTCTTGAGAGCTAGACCAAAAGACTGGAATGAGTTTTACTGCATTTTCCCTGCACACTTTTGGCTCATGAGAGCTGGGAATTAGACTCCTCAGTCACTTGGGTGCACATGAAAATGTTAGCCAGTGTTCTTCATGCATCCAGTTGGATTTGATCATTTTTTCCACTCTTTTTGAATTTGTCATCTGGTGCTCAGGGTATGTCAGATTGTCATTTTCATATCTCTAACAGGCGGCATGTGAGTAGCATTTGTCACTGCACAATGTAAGTGTTTAGTTTTGCAGGAGCTAGGACAGGGATTACTTGGGTATCTTGAACTCTTCTGTGTCGTTTCTCTTCCCCCTCCCCCCCCCGTTAATGCACAAGGTCACTCATCCATTCTCTCTTCTTTGCCTGAAGCTACAATGGGTTTGATGTAAACATTGAAATGTTCTGTTAACTGATAGAAGTCCTGACTCTGAAATATTAGCACCAAAATGACTTAATGAGTATGTTGATTGCTATACAGATGCCCAAGATGACCTGGTAGCTGAAAAAGTTCTGGCTCTAGAAATGCCAGGCTTTGTAAATACTTTGTCTAGGGTAGCCAGTCCTGTGATGGGAGCACATCACACAGAGCAGCCATACAGGCTCTCACTGATTATTAGCTTCTAATGTGTATTGGTATGTGGGCAATGGCTCATAAGTCAGTAACGATCCCTTCCCAGGCACGTCTGGGCAGTTTGTACACTTTTTTAGTTTTCTTGCTTATCTCATGTTAGATTTATTGGGCTCAGATCTTTCTTTTTCCCCCCTCAGGAAATGTAACAATGTCCAGGTGATTGGCATGTTCTCCCAGTGACCAGCTTCCTAAGGGCACCAGGTATTGACACCTTCTTTAAATGCCCTCTGTACAGGAGTCTCTTTCTTCATCATACATGATCCCAGACGTAGAGCTCCCGTAGCTCAGAGGCCATAACGAAAGTCCTGGCATTGGAACCTAGATAACTAGCTGAGTTTTTGGCGCTCTGAGGTAGTGGAGACTGAAACAATACACGCATGCATTCATTTCTTCTGATCAGTAGCTTGCTGGCAACTCCCACTGCCTCCAGCTAGTTCTTCCTTGCCTGTGGCCTAAGGGCTGTTTACCCCAGGTGCTTGAAGCTCTACACATCTTGAACTCTCTCCCAGCCTCTTACTTATTGCAATGGTTGCAATGCCCCTAGAGTCCCTGAGGTTTTTCAAGCCATCACTTACTTCAGCTTCCTATTCTGATGCCAGTTGGGATTTCTCAGCAGCTCCTAAACCAGTCCCCAGCATGTGAGCATTAGCCCTTAGACCTCTTTGATTCCACGCTACAGTTCGACTCCTGTCTCTAATTGTCCAGTTTAGTCACCCAAATCAGTGGGTTTAAACTTAAATAATATACACGCATGCTCTCTCTTACAATCAGAAGTTAACTGGCCTCACTGTCTCTCTAACAGAGCAACTCAAATGTTAAACTAATGCAGGAAGTTGGGCTGGTCATGCATGGAGAAAAGATGCTGCTCCTGTTTGAGGCTGGATGTGATCTTTGTCCTCTGCACAAAACTAATTTCAGATTGTGCAATAGGACAACCACTTTTCATCATAGAATCTCAGGGTTGGAAGGGACCTCAGGAGGTCATCTAGTCCAACCCCCTGCTCAAAGCAGGACCAATCCCCAGCTAAATCATCCCAGCCAGGGCTTTATCAAGCCTGACCTTAAAAACCACTAAGGAAGGAGATTCCACCACTTTGCTCAGTAACCCATTCCAGTGCTTCACCACTTTCCTAGTGAAAAAGTTTTTGCTGATATCCAACCCAAAGTTCCCCCACTGCAACTTGAGATTATTGCTCTTTGTTCTGTCATCTGCTACCACTGAGAACAGTCTACATCCATCCTCTTTGGAACCCCCTTTCAGGTAGTTGAAAGCAGCTATCAAATCCCCCCTCACTCTTCTCTTCTGCGGACTAAATAATCCCAGTTCCCTCAGCCTTTGCTCATAAATCATTTGCTCCAGCCCCCTGATCATTTTCACTGCCCTCTGCTGGACTCTTTCCAATTTTGTCCACATCCTTCTTGTAATGGGGGGCCAAAAACTGGACACAGTACTCCAGATTAGGCCTCACCAATGCCGAATAAAGGGGAATGATTACTTCCCTCAATCTGCTGGCAGTGCTCCTACTTACACAGCCCAAAATGCCATTTGCCTTCTTGGCAACAAGGGCACACTGTTGACTCATATCCAGCTTCTTGTCCCTAGGTCCTTTTCTGCAGAACTGCTGCCTAGCCACTCGGTCCCTAATCTGTAGCAGTGCATGGGATTCTTCCATCCTAAATGCAGATTTCTTTTGGCCCAATCTTCTAATTTGTCTAGGTCCCTCTGTATCCTATCCCTATCCTCCAACATATCTATATCTCCTCCCAGTTTAGTGTCATCTGCAAACTTGCTGAGAGTGCAGTCCACACCATCCTCCAGATCATTAATGAACATATTGAACAAAACCGGCGCCAGGACCAACCCTTGGGGCACTGCGCTTGAGACCAGCTGCCAATTAGACATGGAGCCATTGATCACTACCCATTGAGCCTGACGATCTAGCCAGCTTTCTATTCCACCTTATAGTCCATTCATCCAGCCCATACTTCTTTAACTTGCTGGCAAGAATACTGTGGGAGACCGTATCAAAAGCTTTGCTAAAGTCAAGGAAAACACATCCACTGCTTTCCCCTCATCCACAGACCCAGTTATCTCCTCATAGAAGGCAATTAGGTTAGTCAGGCATGACTTGCCCTTTGTGAACCCATGCTGACTGTTCCTGATCACTTTCCTCTCCTCTAAGTGCTTCAGAATTGATTCCTTGAGGACCTGCCCCATGATTTTTCCAGAGACTGAGGTGAGGCTGACTGGCTTGTAGTTCCCCGGATCCTCCTCCTCCTTCCCTTTTTTAAAGATGGGCACTACGGTAGCCTTTTTCCAGTCATCCGGGACCTCCCCCATTCGCCATGAGTTTTCAAAGATAATGGCCAATGGCTCTGCAATCACATCCGCTAACTCCTTTAGCACCCTTGGATGCAGCGCATCCGGCCCCATGGACTTGTGCTCATCTTGCTTTTCTAAGTAATCCTGAACCACTGTTCTCCACAGAGGGCTGGTCACCTTCTCCCCATACTGTGCTGTCCAGTGCAGTAGTCTGGGAGCTGCCCTTGTTTGTGAAGACAGAGGCAAAAAAAGCATTGAATACATTAGCTTTTTTGACCTTCTCTGTCACTAGGTTTCCTCCCTCATTCAGTGAGGGGCCCACGCTTTCCTTGACTTTCTTCTTGTTGCTAACATACCTGAAGAAACCCTTCTTGTTACTTTTAACATCTCGTTAGCTGCAACTCCGTGTGATTTAGCCTTCCTGATTTGACTCCTGCAGCCTGAGCAATATTTTTATATTTCTCCCTGGTCGTTTGTCCAATCTTCCACTTCTCGTAAGCTTCTTTTTTGCCTTGAAGATCAGCAAGGATTTCACTGTTATGGCAGGCGACCAGCTTGGCTTATTTACTATTCTTCTTACACATCGGGATGGTTTGTTCCTGCAACCTCAATAAGGATTCTTTAAAATACAGCCAGCTCTCCTGGACTCCTTTCCCCCTCATGTTGTTTTTCCCAGGGTTTCTTGCCCATCAGCTCCGTGAGGGAGTCAAAGTCTGCTTTTCTGAAGTCCAGGGTCTGTATTCTGTTACTCTTCTTTCTTCCTTGTGTCAGGATCCTGAACTTGACCATCTCATGGTCACTGCCTCCCAGGTTCCCATCCACTTTTGCTTCCCCTACTAACTCTTCTCTGTTTATGACCAGCAGATCAAGAAGAGCTCTGCCTCTAGTTGATTCCTCCAGCACTTAGACCAGGAAATGGTCCCCTACACTGTCCAAAAACTTCCTGGATTGTCTGTGCACCGCTGTACTGCTCTCCCAGCAGGTATCAGGGTGATTCAAGTCCCTCATGAGAACCAGGGCCTGTGATCCAGTAACTTCTGCTAGTTGTCGGAAGAAAGCCTCATCCACCTCATCCCCCTGGTCTGGTGGTCTATAGCAGACTCCCACCTTTGTTGCTCACACTTCTAAACTTAATCTGGAGACTCTCAGGTGTTTCTGCAGTTTCATACTGGAGCTCTGAGCAGTCATACTGCTCTCTTACATACAGTGCAACTCCCCCACCTTTTCTGCCTTGCCTGTCCTTCCTGAACAGTTTATATCCATCCATGACAGTGCTCTAGTCATGTGAGTTATCCCACCAAGTCTCTGTTATTCCAATCACATCATAATTCCTTGACTGTGCCAGAACTGCTAGTTCTCCCTGCTTGTTTCCCAGGCTTCTTGCATTTGTGTATAGGCACTTAAGATAACTTGCTGATCATCCTGCTTTCTCAGTATGAAGCAGGAGTCCTCCCCTCTTGCGCGCTCCTGCTCATGCTTCCTCCCAGTATCCCCTTTTCTCACTTACCTCAGGTCTTTGGTCTCCTTCCCCCGGTGAACCTAGTTTAAAGCCCTCCTCACTAGGCTAGCCAGCCTGCTTGCGAAGATGCTCTTTCCTCTCTTCATTAAGTGGAGACCGTCTCTGCCTGGCACTCCTCCTTCTTGGAACACCATCCTATGGTCAAAGAATCCAAAGCCTTCTCTCTGACACCACCTGCGTAGCCATTCAGTGACTTCCATGATTCGACAGTCTCTACCCAGGCCTTTTCCTTCCACAGGGAGGATGGACGAGAACACCCTTGTGACTCAAACTCCTTTGTCCTTCATCAAACTGCTTTATCCTTTAGCTCATGACCACATTCTTCTTGACCTAATGACAAACTCGTAGACATAAGTCAGTGTAAGACATAGGACAATGATATGGTCAATTAAACTGTTGCGAAGAATCTAGAGATAATTAAAGAACTGAAACTATCAGATTATACAGAGGCGTCACCTGATACCGCTTGTTTTGAACACACAATATTCTGGGATGTGGCAGAAACAATAAGGATAAATCCATATCTATAGAATCCTAGGAAGGGAGATAATGATCCAAATAGAGCATGCCAGAGCTATGAAAACACAAGAACTAAAATAGAACATCCACTGCTACATGGAAATGACTAACAGGCATGATCAAAATGATAGGCGAGCATAGCAACATAGAAAGAGAGTGAAAGGAATATTGTTTAAGAGCTTTCTACTTTTGTCCAGGTAATCACGCCAATGCAGCTTTGGCCTGGCAGCTAAATAACATGTTCATTTCTCAAAATCTTCAAAGGGTACTAGCCATGCCAGCCCATTCTACAGAGAGCAGTTTGCCAAGTACGAGACCTTATCCCAAACTTCTGGAAATGCTCATTAGGAACCTATTACAGAGCAGACCTCTTCCTAGATTAGCTGAGGAAGATGCTGAAGCAAAGATGCTTGAACTCTTGGGGCTGAATACAAGTGATTTTTAAACTTAAAAAGCTTGTTTTACAAAAAAGCACCATCTGCAAAGATGGGAAAGACTTTTAATATCTAACTTACAGAAGAGTAAAATAACCATGGAAACGCTGCATTGTGTTAAATGTGAGAAATGTAAACACCACCTGACTGGATCTGTGGAAGGCACACAGCTGACTCCAGTTTGTGTTGGAAAGTCTATGGCATCTTCGGCACAGTAGCCTGCATGTAGTGGAAGACAGGCAATCCTGCATTCTGGGGAAGGTTTAAAATCTAATTGTAGAGACTGCATAAATTAAATACCCTGTTGTGATACACTGTACCTCAAAATAGCATGTTGGAACTCCCATATTGACCGCTATAATATGATTGATACTTTTATTTGGTGTCGTCTGCCTCTGTGTTGCTACTGACAGCAGCACGAAACTATGTACACATTATGGACTGCACACAACATAAATCCCACCCCTTGATCCTAATGATGCACAAGTTATACAGTAGAATTTGGGAAGTGATGGCAGGATGTCTGTCTTGAGGAGAGAGAGAGAGACCTAATCACCAGAATCCTTTTTCATGAATACATTGTCAGAGGTCATGCTGCTGTCAGCTTAAATCATTCCAACTTTGTACACTTTTAACACCAACATTAACACCCACAAAATAGCTTCCAGGTTCTGAAACAAACTAGATGCTCCAAAAAGTGTAGTTAAACTTATTCAGAATCACAGATTTTATTTTTAAGACCAGAAGAGACAATTTAAATCTGGTTTGATGTTCTGTATATTACAGGCCATAGAACTTCATCCAGAATTGAGCCCAACGACTTGCTTGACTAAAGCATATCTTCCAGAAAAACATCTCTCCATTCATTCAGTGTGTGGCCCACATATTTACTGCACATCATCCAAACTCTGCACTGAATACACTATTTATTTATTCATGGGTTTTCTAGGGCACTCTTATAATTGAACCTTAGTTCTTTGTAAGGATTAATCAGTTTTTCACCACGTCCCTGTGAGATGGTGGTATCCCCATTTTAGTACGTGGGGTTCTGAGGCACAGATTAAAGTCCAAACTGTCAAGTGTCACTAACTTTGGGTGCTCAGTTTTGAGAAGCGATGGGCCTGAGTCATCAGACTAAGCATTTTATAGGACTTTATATGTTCAGAGGCGAGCTCTCATTTCAGTTGCAACTGTGAGCGTTGGCACTTCTGTAAATCAGTTCCTGGGTGACGGAGTACCCAGAAAATGGGAAACACAGTGGCCCAGCTTCATATAGTTTCTCTGTGTGGTGGAGGCATGGATAAAATCCAGTTCTCCATGGCAGCATTCAGTTGCTTTAACCATGAGACTGTTTGTTTCTTTTTCTGCAATCCTGCCTCATTCAGTACGTACCTTGTGACTCCTTCAAATGATGAGGCACTGGTCCGGTAGACAACAGCCTCATTCACTGCACATCCCTGATTCATTCCCAGAGCAAGTCTGTCCAGTGTGTGCTGTGGTGGTGGCAGGGGAGAAACTGTCATCAGACAATTAAAGACATAATGCGCACACACAAGGGAGATGCATTTGAGTTGCACAAGAAACTTTAATACTGGTATTCCCTAACTTGAGTGTTTGAAAAGAACTTTACCTAATTTCCTAACAAACTCTTAAATTGAAAAAACAAATTGCATGGAACTATATTGATTCCCAACCTGGCTCATCAGCAGGTTTGGGATCTCCGGTCCTCAGCACAGCCCTCTGCCACTTGAGTAACTGGTAAGAGTAGGGGGCTTACGTTCAGCGTGGACCTGCCGCTAGAGGGATGAGACTAGACAGCAGAGGAAAGCCACGGCTCAGTAACGAGTCCAGTTCCAAGGTTTGTAGGATAGCGAGCGTGCTACAGTGGTCAGACCTGTCTCTGGAGCGATTGCCCCCATCTTTTGCCCATATTCTCTGCTCCTGTCCTTCCCTGCCCCCTTTTCTCTGCCCCTTGGGGCTCTGGCTTCTGCCTTTTGCCTACTGTTTCGTTCCACCATCCCTCTGCATCTGGCTTGCTGCCTGAGCACCACAGAGGGAGCATTCACAGCATAAGAGACAGTCTCCCAGCTCTCACGTCCAGTGCCTGGTGCCATAGCAGCCTCTGGCAGCTGGCAGGAGCAATTGCAAGGTAAGTCCTACTCAGCCCCTTCAGATCTGGCATGGAGCATACTCAGTTACTCTGTGGAGTTGTACATCGATTCATGGCTTAAAGTCAGAAATCCCATAGTGCCAAGAACAAATCCCCTGGAAGCACACTTGATTGATGACGACGATTTCACTTTTACAATTACATTTTGAGACTCATTAGTTTGACAGGATTTTTATCCATTTAATATGTGCCATATTAAACTTATATTCTAGTTTCTTAATCAAAATATCTTGTGGTACGAACTAGAGACCTAAATACCGGTTAAAAAGTTAACAGTTTAAACTATTTAAAATGTCATATAAACAGTTAACTGATTAAAGCAGCTGGGGTTGATGCAGCCGGCTGGGGCCGGGGTTAATGGTTAAGGCGGGTTAACCAGTGACACTAATGCTTACACCTCCTAGTACCAAGTTAAGTACATCAACACTCACCTTTATTACCCAAACTTGTAATTTAAAAAAATCAAGTTTGACTATTTTCTATACAATATTGATTGTGATATTATTTTCCTTTAATTCTTTATTAAGAGTCCTATGTCAGCCATTCCATTATTTGCCTAATTGATTTTTGGTTAGGTGTTAGGCTGACTTGGCCTATAGTTACCCAGGCTGTCCTATTTCCCTGCTTAAATATTGGCACATAAGCCCTCTTCCAGTCCTCTGGAACTTTCTCTGTTTATCCATAACTTATTAAAAATCAACGTTAATGGTCCAGAGAGGCTTCCAGACAGCTCTTTTCAAACTTTTGGAGGTAAGTTATTCAGACTTGCTCATTTAAAAATGTCTAGTGTTAGTAGTTGCTGTTTAACATCTTCTGAGTTACTATTGGAATGGAAAGTTTCGTCATAATATGACTATTGACTTTTCCCCAAATATAAAACAAATCTTTACTGAACGCTTCAGGCTTTTCTGCATTATTATTGCCAGTTCTGCCATTTCTGTTTGGTAATGGGCTGGATCAAATAGCAGTGGTAGTTTAAGAACCAAAACAAAACCTTATTGTCCTGAACTCTGCTAGCCATAGAGTTTTTCTGTTCTTTTGCTTTCTTTATCAATTTTCTATAATTTCTAGCATCTGGTTTATATTCATTACTGTCAACTTTCCCTTTCTTCCTTTTTTTATATATATTTTCTTCTAGCTGCTTTCACTTCCCATCTAGGACAGATTTTCTTTTTTGTTTTTTTTTAAAGTGTGACATTTCTTGATTGTGGTTAAAAGTTTAGGCATTGCATTGACGGTCCTGTGATGGACATGTTTGTCAACAGGTGTTGGAGTCAGAGCTCCAAACGGACTTAATGAAATACATTTCATTAAGTCCATCTGGAGCTCTGACTCCACCACCCAGATTTGGATGGTGACTTGTCCTTTTGGTTTTTGGATAGGGCACTTGATGATGATAGTGAATGGGCTACTGTATGAGTAAATGTTTAATATTGTGTGGTGTTAGAGTACTTCATAATATCACTGATACAGCCATCACCTCCAGAAGGCAGCAGTTCTCTTTTTCAGCCAGTTCCTTACAGTGGTAGAAGCTGGTGGCTGGGTCTTTCTGTGTTGGGTGTGTCTTACAGCCAAGTGTTCAGGGCAGTGGTTTTCAGCCTGTGGTCCGCGGACCCCTGGGGTCTGCAGACTGTGTTTAAGATTTCCAAAGGGGTCCACACCTCCATTAAAAATGTTTAGGGTCCATTTTAGGGGGCTTATTCCTTCACCCTCTCACTTCCCTGCTTCTTCTCATATGAACAGAGAGCAACAATACCCAAAGTCCAAAGGCGCAAACAATTTGATATTTATTGGGGTGAACTTCCAGCAAGCATGATTCCAGTTTCCTTCCTAAGTGTCCCCCTTCCCAGCTCTGACACCACTGAGCCTTGCCTGTGACCCTGTTCCTGTTCCCATTTTCCCCTTTAGCAAAACATGATCCCAATTCCCCCAGTCCCTGTTCCCATTCCCCCCCCCTTCTGATTGACTGCAGACTATATAGTAAAATCTGTGTTTTGCTTAGCTATTCCTTAACCAGTCATTTTGCTGAAATTTAACTAACCAGTCCTAACATACTGTAACATGGTTATTTAACCAATTATATTCCACCACCTTCATTGGTTTACACCCAACAAAATTAATTATACAGCAGACAGAAACAATCACAGAACCAGACAGAGACCATGTAAATAAACATACAAAACAATACAGAAGTGAGTATTTTACAACTACATCTATACAGACATAAGGGTTTTCCAACTATCTATTGATAAGTGAGTTCTTGCCAGACAGGATGCTATTAAACTAAGTTTCCTTTTACATCTTCTAGGCTCTTCCCTTCCTCTGGAGGTGATAGAAGTATCAGGATAGCATTGTATTCCTAATAGCCCAATAGTACCTTATTTCAATGTGACTAGTTTGGAATGTGAGGATGTGACCATACACTTCCCAGCTTATGGCTGCCTAACTACATCTTAGCTGAAGGCCTTAGCCTGTTACAGTAAGAGAAGGCCATTACATAGACAGTGATTTTAATTTTCTTTTATACCTCTATAACTAGCTAAGTGGTGAGAATACACCTAAATTCTTAAAGGATAAGCCTATCTGCAAAGACCTGAATGTCTATATCCTAACAGTCCACAAATAAAAAAAAGTTTAAAGTTCCTGGTTTAGGGAAATGCCATCTTAAACAGGCCCATCTGGCAGCATGCTAGAAAGGCAGGAAGAATTGTCCGCCTGATCTTCCATGATCAAAGTCCCTTCTCCGAGAATGATGCACCCCAACAGCTATTGGGAGTTGAAAACTATGCTGTCAGCTCAAGTCTCCCAGATGAACATGGCAAGCAAGTTCTCCAACAGGCTAGGAAGAAAGACCATTATGTATATCTTTAAATACTGGCATGGCATCAGCATTACAGTGATGAGGCCCAGATAAGCACTGAGATAGGAGTAACTGGGTTATAATGAGATTGTCTCTGTTTGAACTGGTATAGTGCCATGTCCAAAGGAGGTTGTCAGCAAGTTATGTGTGAAAACGAGTGCTCAGTTATGTCATGTTCGATGCTAGCTTTGATGGTTTCATCTGACCTTTCAGAATGTTCATTACTCGACATTAATTTCATGCTATGCTCTCTGGGATCTTAAAGTGTGCAGTGAGTTGCCCAATTTGAGAGAGAGCATCAGTAGAAGTCAAAAGGGATCATTACGAACATCCAGTCTGACCACCTGCATCACACCAGCCAGAATACCCCACCCAGTAGTTCCTGCATCAAGCTGTGGCTTCTGTTCGAGTTGTAACAAATCTTTAAAAGGATCTCTAGCCTTGATTTAAAGAGTCCAAGTGAGGAAAAATCTGCTATGTCCTTAAGTAAGTTGTTCCAGTGGTTAATTACGCTCAGTTTTTTTTGTATTTTTTTTTTTAAGTGACCCATATTTCTAGTCTGGATTTCTTTAGCTTCGGCTTCGAGCTGTTGGATTTTGTTCTGCTTTTTCTCCCCTAGTTTGAAGAGTAGTCTGTTGCTGTGATGACATGCTTGACTTCTTTATGGATTGTGTCCATATCAGCCTTTCTGTGGTTTTGCCCAGGACAGATGTCAGGCTAACTGGTCTGTAGTTACCTGGCTCATAAAGGTTTACCCTTTTTTAAATACTGGCAGTGTTTTTCCAGTCCTCTGGAATGTCCCTGGTGTTCTAACATTTGTAAAACATCAATATTAATAGTTCAGAGAGCTCCTCAGCCAATTACTTTAAAACTTTGGGTGCAGGTCATCTAGTCTGCAGATTTAAAAACATTGAATTTTAACTGTTTTGGTTTATTATCCTCCCTGTTTACTGATGGAGCCTGGATCTGAAGTTTTGCCTTGATTGAGAAATTTTGCGTGATTTGCCCTCTGAAATACCTGGACTGAACTGAATGTCTGAATTCTAGCTGTTGTTCCAAAGAGGTGCACATCTCCTTCTTCAGCATTTAAGGCAATGTTCTCTCTCGCTCAGTGTCACTATTTTGTGAGCTTTCCTGTGAAATGATAATTATAACCATACCAAAAAAGTAATCGGGGTTTGAAACCATAGTGCCTTCTGGCAATTGTGAACATTCTGAGTAATAACCTGATGAGGCATGATAGGCCTGCAAGAGAGTAAGGCAGTGGTGTATCTGAATTGAAGGTGCAGCTTAACCTGGATGAAGCCGAAGCTTGAGATATGTGATCTCTTGGGCAATGTTGCACAGCCCCTAAAGGGTAAAGTGATCCAGTATAATGGACATGTTTGGGCATTGCCTGTTAATTTCTTTTGTCCTTGGGGACCCCTTCGGTGGGAGAGTGCCCTTGGAATGGGTCAGTCTGTGATAGTTCAAGTGAAGTGCTTTTCTTCTGACTGATATAATCTTGGGCAGGGGCGTGTAGCTGCTGCGGTTGATCTACTTATTGCCATGTTAGTTATGACTGAAACTGGAAAGAGCAGCGGTTTTGTTCCCAAAGTCCAGACCCTTTGTTTTTTAAGCATTAAGTTACTCTGGTGTTGCGGTCAGATAATGTATGTTCTTTCAGATTCATGGCTGTCCAATAATCAATCAAGCTCACTGCCTATGACTACGCTTTGCACTGTTCTGAGGATTGTAACACTTAACAACTGGATGGGTCTTCTGCATAAGCTTCACCCTCCAGCTTGATACTTTGATCAGAAAGAGTCAATTTCTGTGCATGAGCTTTTCCAGCTTTTACTGGTTAACTGTCTTCAGTTGATTGCAAACTGAAAAGATCATCTCATAGCACTGTTGGTCTGCAGCCCTTAAGGTAGATCTCCCATGTGACATTTGGATGTAAAATGCTTGGGTTCTCAAAATATGGCAGATGCTCTGAGATGTTTCCTCTCCAACTTTGATTCCACACTTAATGGCTGTAAACTTTGCTTTGTCACAGTGTCTGTGAAGTCGTGTTCTCCAAGTCTCTGATGCCCTCCTTAATTCAGCTGCATCAAGGTTCGTGAATGGAATGAGCTATGAAATGTCTCATACTTTGGCAGATGTATGCAAGTGTGAGAGACTAATCTTTCTACAGCTTAAGAACATATCGGGGATGGTTTAGACAGTATTTGATCCTGCTATGAGGGCAGGGGACTGGACTCAATGACCTCTCGAGGTCCCTTCCAGTCCTAGAATCTATGAATAAGAATGGTTGTACTGGGCCAGACAAATGGTCCATGTAGCCCAGTATCCTATCTTCAGACAGTGGACGGTGCCAGGTGCTTCAGAGGGAATAAATAGAGGGAAATTTATAATCATCCCCTGTCATCCTTTCCCAGCTTCTGACAGTTGGAGGTTCAGGACACCAGTACATGGGGTTGGATCCCTGGCCATCTTGGCTAATAGCCATTGATGGACCTATCCGCCAGGAACTTATCTAGTTCTTTCTTTAACTCAGTTATGCTTTTGATCTTGACAATATCCTATGGCAATGAGTTCCGCAGGTTGACTGTGTTTTGAAGAACTTTCTTATGTTTGTTTTTAAACCTGCTGCTTATTAATGTCATTGGATGACCCCTAATTTGTATATTAGGTGAAGGAGTTGTCAGCGTCTCTTTCCCACTTTGAACTTTAGCGTCCAGAAAGTGGGGACCTGCATGTACTCCTCTAAACTTAATTCCTAGCTTAGATCTGATAGCGCTGCCACCAACCAGAGATTTCAGTGTCTGGTGCACTCCTTGTCTCCCCTAAAACCTTCCCTGGGGAGACCAAGACCCCAAACCCCTTGGGGAAAAAAAACCATTCCCCTACCTTTCCCCTCCCAGATTTTCCCCTCCCTGGGTTACCCTGAGAGATTACTGTGATTCAAACTCCTTGAATCTTAAAACAGAGAGAAATTCACCTTCCCCCCTTTTCCTCCTTCCCCCCCCCCGGTGAGTTCAGACCCAGTCCCTTGGTCTTACACAAGAAAAAAAAATCATCAGGTTCTTAAAAAGAAAAGCTTTTAATTAAAGAAAGAAAAGTAAAAATTATCTCTGTAAAATCAAGATGGAAAATGTTTACAGGGTCTCAGCTTTACATAGACCAGAGGGACTCCCCCCCCTAGCCTAAGTATAAGTTACAGCAAACAGAGTAAAATATCCTTCCAGCAAAATACACATTTGCAAATAAAGAAACAAACAAAAGACTATTCCGCCTTCTAGCTATTACTTACTATTTTGAAACATGGAAGACTGTTTCAGAAAGATTGGAGGAACCTCGTTGCATGTCTGGCCTCTCTTAGCCCCAAGAGAGAACAAAGAACAACCCAAAAAGCACAAAACAAAGGCTTCCCTCCACCAAGATTTGAAAGTATCTTGTCCCCCGATTGGTCCTTTGGTCAGGTGTCAGCCAGGTTCACTGAGCTTGTTAACCCTTTACAGGTAAAAGAGACATTAACCCTTAACTATCTGTTTATGACAGGGGTAAATGACACTTATTCACTTTCTCCGCACCAGTCATGATTTTATTAGACATCTGTCATATCCCCTCTTAGACATCTTTTCCAAGCTGAACAGCTTGTCTTTTTTTAATCTTTCCTTATATGGACACAGTTCCATACCCCTAATCATTTTTGTAGTCTTTCTCTATACCATAGCAAATTCTAATATCTCTTTTGAGACGAGGTGACCAAAAGTGAACATAGTATTCAACCTATGGGCATATTTGGATTTCTATAGTGGCATTATATTTTCTGTTGTCTTATCTATCCCTTTCCTAATGGTTCCTAACATAGTTAGCTTTTTTGACTGCTGCTGCTGCACATTGAACAGTTTTCAGAGAACTGTTCGGGTGCCTCCAAGAATTTTTTCTTGAGTGGTAACAGCTAATTTATACCCTGTCATTTTTTTTATGTGTAGATGGGATTATCTTTTCCAAAATGCATTCCTTCATATTTATCAACATTGAATTACATCTAGTATTCAGTTGCCTAGTCATCTAGTTTAGTGAGTTCCCTTTGTGACTCTTTGCAGAGGGGTTTGGGCTTACCTGTCTTGAGTAATTTTGTATTCTCTGAAAATGTTGCCACCTCACTATTCACTCTCTTTTCCAGGTCATTTATGAATATGTTGAATGGAACTGGTCCCAATACAGATCCTTGGGGAACCCCACTATTGCTCTCTCTCCACTGTGAAAACTGACTGTTCATTTCTACCTTTTTGTTTCTTACATTTTAACCAGTTACTGATCCAGGAGGGGACCATCCCTCGTGTTTCTGTCTACTTACTTTTCTTAAGAGCCCTTGGTGAGGGACCTTGTCAAAGGCTTTCTGAAAGTCCCAAATTACACTGTCCACTGGATCACCCTTGTCTACGTGCTTGTTGACTCCCTCAGAGATTTCTAATAGATTGATGAGGGATGATTTCCCTTTACAAAAGCCGTGTTGACTCTTCCCTAACATATTGTGTACATCAGAGGTAGGCAGCCTGTGGCACGCAAGCTGGTTTTCAGTGGCACTCGCATTGCCCAGGTCCTGGCCACCAATCCAAAGGGGATCTACATTTTAATTTAATTTTAAATGAAGCTTCTTAAACATTTTAAAAACCTTATTTACTTTACATACAACAATAGTTTAGTTATATTATAGACTTATGGAAAGAGACCTTCTAAAAACGTTAAAATGTATTACTGGCACACACAATCTTAAATTAGAGTGAATAAATGAACACTCGGCATACCACTTCTGAAAAGTTGCCGACCCCTGGTGTACATCTGTGTGTCAAATAATGCTGTTCTTTACTGTTGTTTCAACTAATTTGCCTGATACTGAAGTTAGGCTTACTGACTTGTAATTGCCAGGATCACTTCTGGAGTCCTTTTTAAAAATTGATGTTATATTAGCCATCCATCAGTAATCTGGTACAGAGGCCGACTTAAGTGATAGGTCAGACACCACAGTTCTGCAATTTCATTTTTGAGTTCCCTCAAAATTCTTCAGTGAATTCCATCTGGTCCTGGTGACTTGTTACTGTTATCAGTTTGTTACAAAACCACCTCTTGACACCTCAACCTGGGAGAGTTTTTCCATTTTTTTAATCTAAAAAGAATGGTTTGAGTGTGGGCATCTCCCCCGCATTTTCTGCAGTGAAGACCAATGCAAGGAATTCATGTAGCTGCTCCACAATGGCCGTGTCTCCCTTGAGTGCTACTTTAGCAGCTTGATTGGCTGGTGGCCCCAGTAACTTTTTTTAAGCAGGCTTCCTGCTTCTGATGTAATTAAAAAAAATTGCTCTTCGGTTTTTCTCTTCAGGTAACTGTTCTTCAAATTCTTTCTTGCTCTACTTTTACTCTTGACTTGCCAGAGTTTATGCTCCTTTCTGTCTTCCTCCCTAGATTTGACTTCCAGTTTTTAAATAATGTGTTTTTGCCTCTAACTGCCTCTTCTACTCTATTTAGCGATGGTAACTTGGTTTTGAGGCATACGTTTAGTTTGAGCCTCATGATGTTTTTAAATAGCTTTCATGCAGCTTGCAGGCATTTCAACCTTGTAACTGTTCCTTTTAACTTATGTTTAACTAGTTTCCTCAGTTGTGTGGTTCCTGTTTTTCATGTTAAATGCTACTGTGGTATGTTTTTGGCATTTCCCCCCTACACAGATGTTAATTTCCCCCCTGCACTGTCCTAGGCAGTCTTCTGCTCCAACACCCAGTCTGTGCCGCTTCCCTCACTGGCTGGTAGGGGAACCCTGACCTGCCCTCTACTCCTGGTTCCAGTCCATGGACCCTACATCTATCAACTGTGGTCTGCCTGATCTCTGACCATGTTGCTCTTTCCCTGAACTCCTTCCTACGGCTTCTGGCTTTCCCCTTTCTGGGCTCAGCAGCCCAAATTCCCCCCTCCCAGGAAGTAATTGCAGACTGCTTAACTCCACAGCCCTCAACACACCTTCCTTCTCCCAGGGAGTGACTGCAGACTACTTCTCTGCAGTTCCTTTCTGCTGCCAACTTCCTGGCTTTATACCAGCCCCACGTGTTCCTTCTCAACTGGGTTCCATCATCAATCACCCTTTTAATTCTTGGCTCTGCCCCAGGTGCAGCCTTTCAGATTAATTGATCTAATTTAACCTGCTTTACCTTGTGGGGGGTGAACACCCCATCACAGTACCCATTTGGAGCTTGTGGTCACTACATCGATCTGCCCAGTTGCATACTCAAGACGTGTTTTCACTGCACGGTTAACCTGGACCTTTAGCTGTGTTTAGCCCAACTCCCACCCCCATCCACACAGAAAAACCTCTGCTCCAGCTTTGGAGGTGCTTAAAGTCACAGTAAGAGGGCCTGAGACTTAAGGCCTTGTAGCTGAGGCCTGGGCTAAAGAAGTGGTCAAAACTTTGCTGATGTAAAGCAAAGTCAGGTTATGAGCGCTGCAGGGCCTACTCACAGTCTGGCAAGAACAGGGCTGATACTGCAGAAATGCACATTCCTAAGAAGTACTAGACACAGAGCACTTGCGCAAATGTCTTCCAGAAGGGTGGTACATGAACACCTCACTATCAGGCATTCCCTACAGAGAACAGGAACATGCTGACCCATCCTAAAGATAAGGTCAAGAGGACAGTGTGATGGATAGAGATGTACAAGGTGATGGGTGGTAACTGGCTACATCAAAGGGTTTCAACTAACTACGTCAAAGGGGCAGTACGTACTGTTTGTATTGATGTATAATATGGAACCTCAAAGGGAGTGTCTGGCCAGCCTGGCGGGGAATGGAAAAACCAGCCGTTCACTGAGCTGCGTCCATTGTTTTGGGCATATGTGTTTTAATATCCTGAGTCTGCCAGGTGCTGTTACTGTGCTTCGTCGACAATAAACCTGGCTGGGTGCCTTCGCTCCTTAATGGACCTTGTGATCATTGGGTGGTTCACTGCTATGCCAACTGTCTGCGCAGAGTTGAGACAGCACACGGAGAACACTCACACAGCCAAACATCTGAGAACACACGCTGCCTGGTGTGGAAAGAACCTGATGCTCTCCAGTCTTTGGAAATAAGGAATTTCCCTGTGCAGAACTGGATTGTTCTTTGCAGTCACGGTCTCTGTTCAGGCAGAGACTTGGTAGTAGGGGGCTCATTTGACTACTTCTGTGCAGTGCCTTAGCCTGCCCTTGTGAAACAGACCTCTGTGAAAGCTGCAGGGACACTGCCTGGAACTAGATGTGTCCTTTGCTGTGACGTTGATTGGCAGCTAGGCTGATGCCTGTTTGGTGATGGTGTACTGACAACAGTGAGTACGTGACCTTGCACTGCTCTCCGCCTGTTGGGGAGAGGGGTTGTTAGTGTTGGTAAGTTTCCCTGGAGTACTGTGTGCGGGAGGAAGCTGTTTATAGCTGGAATGGAAGCAGCTGGAGTGTTGCTAGAGAGATCCCTGTTGTTTCAGTCCTTCCTTCTGCTCCAGAGTCTCTGTTCTGGCAGGAACACTCTGGTTTGGTCTGCCCCTGCTCCTCTGTGCATCCCCTTGGGCGTACTGCTCCACAGGAGAAGCCGCTTTGCTTTCTCTCGAGAGAGATTTAGGGAGCCCAGGAGTTGCCGGTATGGCTCAGGTCCGTAATCCATACCATCGAGTGGCCTGAGCCAGGTGCTCTAAAGAGAAGTGTAAGAAACCTTCTAATCCCTGGTAGTTACAGATTAGTTTAACCCCCAGAGCAGGAGGTTTAATCTCCCTTCCAGAACTCTTGTTAATTATGAAAATGCTGGATATTCTTGTGACCCAGGCAAATGTCCAGTTCCTCTTTAAATCTTGGTAGCTTCAAGTTTTTTCCCCTCTCCTGCTGGTAATAGCTCACCTTAACTGATCACTGTCACTAGTGTGTGTATGGTAGCACTCACTGTTTCATGGTGTGTGTGTGTGTGTAAATCTTCCTATTGTATTTTCCGCTGCATCCATCCAATGAAGTGGGTTTTAGCCCACGAAAGCTTAGGCCCAAAATAATTTGTTAGCCTCTAAGGTGCTACAAGTACTCCTTGTTCTTGTAGCAGAGTTTCACAAACTAATTACACATTGTGTGAAAAAGTACTTGCTCATCAGTTTTGAAATTCCGACCTATCTTAATTTCATTGAATGTCCGTGGGGTTTTGTTATGAACCAGGGAGAATAGATTCTCCTGACCTCCCTTCTCTAGACTGTTCATTATTTTAACCTTCTATCATGTTCTATTGCATTTCTTTCTCTCACGCTCTCCAAAGCAGTTTCCCAAGTCCTTGATCATTCTCGTCACCCTTCTCTGAACCCCCTCTAATTCTGCAGCGCCCTTGGGGATAGGGTGACTAGACGTCCCGATTTTTATCCAGACTGTCCCGATATTTGCTTGTTTGTCCCGCGTCCCGACCAATGTTAAGTCAGGATACTGGATAAACAAGCAAAGGCTCCGGAGCCCGGAAGGGCTTGTGCCCTCCCCCGCCCTGACTCTGCTCCCTCCTTTCCCCCATTGGATCCTTCCCCAAATCCCCGCGCCCATCCCTACCCCCTCACTGCCCCATTGGCTCCCTCCCCAAATCTCCGCCTCTTGCCAAGCATGCCATGCCCAGGAGACGCAGGGGAGCGCGGGGCTAGGGTGAGGTGCGAGTCCGGCCTGGCCCTGAGCAGGCAGGACTTGGGCGCGGTACCTGGAGGGAGAATAAGGGGGCGGGCTGCAGGGCCAGGCGGCGGCTGTTCTCCCCACCTGGGCAGCAGGACTCGGGAGCAGCCACTGCTGCAGTTCCCACTGCTGCGGGGGAAGGAAGTGGCCAAGCGTGTGGCGCTCGGTGGCTGCAGCTTTGTTGCCCGAGACCGAACCTGCCGAGCCTGGGCCTGCTGTGGGGACCCAGACCCTGGCCAGTCGCGTCTGGGCTGGCTGCCTAGCTGGTGCAATCCCGCGGCGGAAGCATTGGCAGCCCAGCTCTGTTCCCCTGTGAAACCTGAGCGGGATGCGGGGGGCGGCTGGGGCCTGCTGCCCATGGGATTGCACCAGCTGGGCAGCCAGCCCAGACGTGACTGGCCAGGGGCTGGGCGCAGCGTGCGCGCTGGGTCCCCGCAGCAGGCCTGGGCTCGGGGGGGTTCATGGGCGCCAGAGCCGCAGCCACCAAGCTTGGCCAGCGGCTGCTTCCTCCCCCCGCGGCAGTGGGAGCTGCAGCAGTGGCTGCTCCCGAGTCCCGCTGCCCAGGTGGGGAGAACAGCCGCCGCCTGGCCTCGCAGGCCACCGCCTACTCTCCCTCCATGTACCGCGCCCGAGTCCTGCCTGCTCGGGGCCAGGCCAGACTCACTCTCACCCCGGCCCCACGCTCCCCTGAGTCTTCTGGGCCTCCCTCCAGTGCTTGCGGAGGGAGGAGGAATCGGGGGTGGGGGATTTTTTTTGTTCTGCTGCCATTTTTTCCCCTCTGTCTCCCTCCCCCCCCACGTCCCAATATTTGACCTGGGTGATCTGGTCACCGTACTTGGGGATGACATGACCAGTCCTGCATGCAGTATACAGATGAGGCTGCACCACTGATTGCATGAAGGCAGGATATTTTGATGATATTCTCTATGCAATTCCCAATGCATTCTAATATGCCTGTTTTCTTGACTGCAACTGCGCATTGAGTTGTCTCCAGTGACGACGACCACCTCCTCCTGTTCTCTTGTTTCAGAGCTCTCTGTTCAGTCATAGAAAAACAGATATGGGAGATGGAAGCACCTTGTTAGGTCCTAGCCCCTGGGAGCCAGGAAGGATTGTCTCTACAGTCTGTTTTCCGAGGCTTTTCTGCAGCCCAAGTGACAGGGCTTTCTTGAGGCTGTGGACTAGCCTGAGCTCACTCAGCATGAAATTCCTTTTAATTTCTCCCTGTTATTCCTCTTTGTTCTATTCCAAATCTCTACCTTTTTGAAACAAGCACTGTGTGGAGTCTCCCATTCAAACAGGATTCTAGAAAGAGTAGCCAGCTGTGATTCATTTGGAAAGAGTAACTGAGGCAGATTCACTAGGCTTACTCCTGGGGGAATTCTGTTTCA
The DNA here is from genome assembly GCF_003597395.2 of Chelonoidis abingdonii. Taxonomy (NCBI): domain Eukaryota; kingdom Metazoa; phylum Chordata; order Testudines; family Testudinidae; genus Chelonoidis; species Chelonoidis abingdonii. The sequence continues at coordinate 655,374 of NC_133771.1, read as the reverse complement.
AAAAGTTAAAAATTCTATGTATTTTATTTGTCAAAATAAGTCACTCCATTTTCAATTATTTTGATAATTCATTTCAAAATACCTATTAGCAAGTATATTTGTAACAATACAGACGACAGAAATGATTCTGGACATTTTTTGAGAAATAAATTCCTTAGCAGGCATATTGATACAGACCTTTGAGGAATAGTTCAATTAAACAAACTACTATACAGAAATGTATTTCCCGCACCCTTCAAAAACAGGGCAAAGATTTGGGGAGAGGGAAGTAATTGCTGGACAGGAGCCTGGGAGCAAACCTGGAGGGTTGTTGGGTATGGGTGGAAGAAGAATGGAACAGGTTTTTTTGGGGTGTGGGGATTGTTATGGAGTTTCCCCCATGCAGACCTGGCTGATCCCAGCCTCTCCCATTCAGTCAGCTACATTTGCCCCGTCCCCATGTGTCGCTCCACACCCACTCCCATACAGCCCCTGTCCCAGTCCATTCCTGCCAGTAGCCCTTCTGAACCCCAGTCTGTGACTCTCCCAGCAGCACTGTGTGCCCTGCTCAGTGTATCCCCCCATATCTCATGCCTCCTCACTTGGCCCCACGGGCATGGTGCTGTGAGGGATGCAGACTCTGACCCCTCCCTATTGGCTGCTGACTGCTACACCTGGTGAGCTGGCTGTCCTCTGTTCTGGCACCACAGCAGCACCTACTGGCCAAAAGGCATAACTGCAGAGCTTCTCTGGCAGAGTATTTTTTGCCAAGAGAAAACACAAATCTGCAGGGGATATGAATTCTGCACATGCACAGTGGCACCGAATTCTCCCCCAAGGGAGAACATTCTGAGTTAAGTGTCACTGCTTTGTAGATTGTGGGTGGGAGGGTGTGGATGCCCTGTCTGAAGGAGTTGAAGTAGTATTGGGAACACTTTGGTGCAGGAGTGGCTGTGCTCCAGGGAGGGGTGAGTGCTAGAAAGGAGGGAACCCGTGTGTTCTCTACTTACCTTGCTTTTTCTAATGTTAAGACTGCTGTTTCTTCTTGGAAACTTGTCTATAGTTCCCTAATGGAGCGAGTTGTCCCAGGAACTTATCCCCTCCCCTCAGTAGCCCATGTGCTCATGCTGCTCTGCTTGCCCTCACTGTTGGGTTTGGTGCCATCTTGCTGCTGCCGGTAGGCTGAGTGCTCCTGGCAGAGGCCTCCTGCAGACATGAGCCATAAGCAGAGGCACTGAGCTAGCTGGGCCTCCTCCATCAGGGTCTCTGTTCTCTGTACTGGTGGCTTTCGCGCTTGGCTCTGCGCTACTGAGAGACTCCTCTGAGCAGAGCAGAATCTGCACCAGCAACAACTTGTTGGCCATGGAACAAGTAGCCTCACTGCAGAGCTGTCAGTCTGTCTGAAACTCGGTGTCTCTGTAGCCAAGCCTCAAGTTGCTGAATGCTGTGGGTCTGAGCTGAGTCTTCAGGCTTGACTGTAAACTTGAAAGGCCTTTCTTAGGTGCTCCTTCCTCTGCAGGGGCCAGGGACTCCACAGGTGCTGTTTGAGCCCAGTACTAGGTCTCAGTGAGTGTGCAGCCAAGGGAACAGGGTAGAGAAACATTCCAGTGCCCCTCTGCTCTCCCGTGCATGGGGAAGGTGCACCCACCTCAGTGTGAGATGAGGGAGCTGGTGCCTGGGTCAGTATGGACAGCTGTGCCCTCCCCCGCAGCAACCTGGGGCCCAGCTGTTAAGGATTACTGTATTGTAAGCATCTGTGACTCTCTTCCAGTGGCACCAGACACCATCAACAACCATGTGAAGACGTGTCGTGAGGAGCAGAAGAACCTGCACTTCTTTGCCCCAGAGTATGGAGGTATAGTACAGCAGCACAATGCCCACAGGCCTCCGGTGTGGTACGGCTGGCTTGTGTCTTGCTAGTAACCAGTCTGTGGGCGGCTATTACCTGCATATCCCATGAGAGGCTGCAGCTAAGGGGAGCTAATTCTACTCCCCCTGGGCCTGCATGGCCTTGATCTGGAGCCACTGGGAGCCCTTGTCCCTAGAATAGCAGTGGAAGGGAGGTGGCTGCAGGATCTCACTGCCTGGTGTGGCGGCTCCTGGTGCTATAAGGTGCTGGAACTGTCCTGTTGGGAATTGATTGAGGAGCCTTGTTCCTGTGTTACAGAAGTCACCAATGTCACCACTGCTGTGGACATCTACTCCTTCGGGATGTGTGCGCTAGAGGTGAGTGGGCTGGGCTGCTCCCGTCTTAGCGGGAAGGGAGATGGCATGGGGGTGTGTTCTGGACAGGAGAGGGATGTCTGAATGAAACAAGAATCCTCTCTATTGGAGTTACTCTGTCCCCCAATCCCTCAGCAGCAGTTCAACCATTTCTGTCACCAAGCCCCATGCCCTCCCGCACTGCATCCTCCCACTGGCACTAACATGCTAGACAAGGATTTGGGCTGGTTGGGGCCTTTCCATCAGTGTCTGTCCCCTGTATTGGTCTGCCTTGGGTGGCTCCTCCCACTCCAAATGTAACAAGTGACCCATGGAACTCAGTGCCACAAGATAATGAGGCCAGAAGTTTAGTAAGAGTCAAAGGAGGAGGATGAATTTTTATGGAGGATCTGAACAACCACAATTTTGATGCAGTTTAATAAGGAATACGAAGCTTCCTGTTTCAGGGCATAAACCAGCTGAGATTACACAGAACTGGCCTTGGGCAGTTTATTCTATAATTGTCCATTTTGGGGCTTCTTTTCCCTAACTCTGAAGCAGCTGGTGCTGGCTACTCTTGGAGCCAGGAGATGGGGGTAGATGGAGCCCCGCTCTGATTTGGTCTGACCATTCCTATGCCCCCTGTGTTCACCAGGCATGAGCCAAGGAATTGAGAGTTCAGCAGAAAAAATATAATCTGCAGCTAGTTTCAAGAATCAGATGAGATAGAGAACTCTGCAGGACATCATGTAAGCCCCTGCAGCCTAACAGGAGGAGATGCAGGGAGGGGTCCAGACTAACACCACAAACTACCTCCTTAGATTCCAAGGGGTCTATGGTAATAAGGGATTCTCATTTGACCCTAACTAGTTGCCCATGATGGTATTTCTTAATGCATGGAGCCAGTGACAATGATACGGTAATTTGAAACCTGAGCCTGGGGAGCATGAAAATCGATAGTGGGAGTGACACATGGGGGCAAATAAATGCCCTGAAACAACAAAGCAGGCAGTCTTGTCAGGGAGCTGGAGAGGCCAGCCCCCAGCTGGAGACAAGAGGAAAGGAATGACTGTATAGTCTGCTCTGCAGAGCAGTACAATAGTACCCTTCCCAGCCTAGGATATGAAGGCTCTGGTGCGGGCATAGAAAGAACTGGACAGTACAGAAGACTTTGCAGTAGTTGGCAGACTTTCGCCTGCTCTCACAAGAAACCAAACAAAATGTGCATATGACTATTCCCCCATTCTTGTCCAGTGTCTCAAAGTGCCGCCTCTACGTGAGCAGCGTGTTTCCCTGAGGAGGAGTTCACTGATTGTCTCCTCCTGAGAAGAGCAGCAGTTTGTAACCTGGTTTGCTCACTGCAGAGGGGATCACGTTTTACTAGTCCTTATGTGCCAGGGCTGCAGTTCTCTGCCTGATGAGCTGTGCTCTTGGCAGAGGGAAGATCAGCTGCTTTGGAGACACTTTAATCTATCATGCAAACATTTGTCATTGGAAATGGCTGAGGTGACTTCAGTGAACGCTACCTGGGCTGCAGTTGAGTTAATTTTGGTGGCATCAATGAGACCAGAGAGTCACAGGTGTTAGACCTGGTTTGGAGTTTTGGAGGTCTCTGTGCTCTTAGTCTAGAACAGTGGTCCCCAAACTGTGGGGTGCACCCTCCCCCCCCAAGGGGGTTGCAGAGGAACATTTGGAGAGGTGTGTGCTGGGGCCGGGCCAGCCTCCACAGGGGACAGGAAGGGAGCACTTGCCCCCAGACCAGCTCCACCTGCAGCCTCGCTCCTTCCTCATCCCCATTCAGCCCCCAATCCTGCTTTGCCTCCAGGCCCAACTCTGCCCTTGCTCCCTCTCCGACCCCAGCTGCAGCCTGGCTCTGCCCTCGCTCTCTCTCCGACCTCAACTGCAGTCTGGCTCTGGCTCTGCCCCCAGCCCAAGCTCTGCTGCTGAGACAGCCTTGGCAGTGCAGTAATGGGATGAGGAGAGGGGGAGGCCTGGACAGATTCTGTTACGGGTAAGAGGGAACAACTGGAAAAGTCTGAGCACTGCTGCACTAGAACATTCATGCCAAAGTTGGAAGTTTATTGATTAGGGGAGATGGGGGGAAAAGAATCAAACAGGGCATTTTGAATTGAAATTGTTATGCAAAACAAACCTCATCAGAACTGATCAGCCCCTCTTTCAGAGAGGAGATTGGAGAGGCAGTCCTTAGTGGAGAAGAAAGGGTTAGTGCTGTTGAATTGTCTGTTGTGAGTGGCTGTAACTTTTCCGGCCTTGTTGTACAGACAAAACTACACAGGATCTTTTCAGGGGGCAAGACAAAGATGCCATATTTATAACAATCATTGTAATCCTTTTACACACACACATAGCCACCCACACCCCCATTAGATGTTCTGCAGCTGCTGCATAGTTACTAGTCCTGAAGATAGCTTGAGTTCGTGTCTTCGTTGCTTGTAGCAGCTAACTAGCCAGGAAAGCCGGGCACAGTCTCTGTTGGGCATGCACCTATTCCCTTCCATGTTGGCAGCAGAATGTTACCCTCCAAAGTTTTCCATCTCAACCATCCTTTTTGTAAACTTTAGTTTGAATCCAGAGTCTATTGGTCTTGCTGTGTCAAGCTGCCTCTGGGTTTGGTGATGGATCACCCGTCAATTACAGATGTGACTTTCAGCCTTGGACCTGGCTTTGATCTTCCTTCTATTGTACGTTTTCTTTTTAGGGTGGACTCTTCTTACTTTGTTAGGGCTCTTGTCTGCATCTTCAGCCGTTGGTGTTTGAACTCTATTTCATCAGGACAGACTGGGGCTGGAGGTTGATTCCATCATCCATACATACCTCAGGCACACACCAAACTGAAACGTAATAAATAGAAAATATCAAGTTGAAGGACCTCAGAGGTTTGCTACGTACACCCCTGCCAAAGCAGACCAATCCAAACAAATCATCCCAGCCAGGACTTTGTCCAAGCCGACCTCAAAAACCTCTAAGGAAGGAGATTACATCCCACCTCCCACGAACCCCCATCCAGTCTCACCACTCCGAGTGAAAAAGTTTTTTCCAAATCTCAACTTAAACCTTCCCCACTGCAACCTGAGACCAATGTGTCCTGTTCTGTCATCTGCTACAGGAGAACAGTCTAGACCATCCTCTTTGAACCCCCTTTCAGGTAGTGAAAGCCAGTCTAATCAAATCCCCCACATCCTCCTCCGCAGACTAAACAATCCATTCCCCACTTTCCCTCATAGGTCATGTGCTCCAGCCCTAATCATTTGGTGCCGCTCTGCTGGACTCTTTTTTCCAATGTTTCACACATCTTTAGTGTGGGCCAAAAACTGGACACAGTACCTCAGTGAGCCTACCAATGTCGAGTAGAAGGTGAAAGACACATCCCTCGACGCTTGCAGTGCCCCTAACTAACACCCAAAATGCTGTTAGCCTTCTGGCAACAAGCACACGTTGACTCAAGCCAAGCTTCCATCCACGTAACCCCTAGTCCTTCGCAGAACGCGCCTACCACTTGCCCTAGTTCTTAGCATGCTGGGATTCTCGTCCCTAGTCCAGGACTCTCACTTGTCCTGTTGAACCCACATGTTTCTTTGGCCTGAATCCGCTAATTTCAGCCCCTCGTACCATCCTCTAACGTCCACGTATCTACACCTCCCAGTAGTTCCACTGCATAACTGCTGAGGCAGTCCACGCCACCTCCAGAGATAATGAAGATATTGAACGAAACCGGCCCAAAGACCCTGGGGCAGTCTCGCTAAGAAACTCAGGCTGCCAAGCTTAGACATGGAGCCATGAATCACTATCCTGGCAGCCGACGATCTATCCACTTTCTATCCACTCTTATAGTCCATTCATCAGCTCATACTAAACTTTACTTGCGATATAGAATTCTGGAGACTGTATCAAAGAGCTTTGCAAAGCAAGAATAACACATCCACTGCTTCCCCTCATGTCCACAACCCATAGTCGCATAGAAGGCATAGTTAGTCAGCATACTTCGTCATAAATAGATGGTAAGGTTAAGTTTCTTTTAACCGAAAAGGTGAACAAAGGAACCAAACACCTGCACCAGGGACCAATCAAGTAAAAAAACTGGATGTTTAAAAGTCAGAGGAGGAATTGGGGCTCTGTGGTCTTGTTTTCTCCGGCTTAGGTGAAACATCTCTTTCTTCTACTCTCTAAGCTTCTTTTCTACTCCAAGCTTTCTTTCTACTCCTGACCAATGTGAGTACAAAGAGAAGCATTAGGAATGAATATACTATGTGTGAATGCTGGGAATTGGGATTTAAATTGCGTATTTTTGATCAGACGTATTCATGATATTTCTTATAAGCAATTATCCCGTGTATGATCTCGTAATGCAGTTTATTTAAGTCTATCTGAATTCTTTAATAAAGTTTTTTCTTTTTTTGAAACTGGTGAATTTCTTTTCCTAGTAGGCAAGGATAGAAATTCTCTATAGTTCTTTGTTCTTACTTTCACGTAATTGATCTAGGGGAAGGGGCAAACATTACATGTCTTGTGTTGACTTCTCTAATGCCCCAGGGCGGGAAAAAGCTACGGTGAAAGAGAGAGAGAATATCTGTTCCTTGTGCTTGAGGTTTGCCTCTCTTTGGGAAGGATGAGACCGGTTTCTTGTATGGTTAAATGAGATTACATCCAACTCCCTCAGGTTCCCCAGAGAGTAACGTCTGAGAGGGAGGGAAGGAATGAGGTATTCGTTGCCGGGTAAGTACTCAGGATCTCCTGGCTGGGCGGTATCGCCAGGGAGGTTGGGAATCAAAAGGGTCCCTCAAGCGAAAGTTGTGGGACCCCGAGGGCCAAAATCCCTGGAAAAACTTTGGGATTGGGTGAGCGGAGATAAGATCCAAGCTGTAATTACTAGGGAGTTTCATGCTACCCCCAATTTTGGCGCTAAGGTCCAGATTTTGGGACTAGAGGCTATCACAGCAGACTTGCCCTTGGGAATCTATGCGACTGTTCCTGAATCACTCCCCTTCCTCTAAGTCTTCAGAATTGATTCCTTGAGTACCTTGCACCATGGTTTTCCAAGACTGAGTAGCTGACCCTGGACTAGTTCCCGATCCTCCCTCCCTTTTTAAAGATGGCACTACAGCTTTCCAGTCACCGGGACCTCCCGTTCGCTCATGATTTCAAAAGATAATGGCCAATGGCTCGCATCACATCCTCCCTCTTTAGTACCCCTCGGAATGCAGCGCACCGGCTCCATGGACGTGCTCGCCAGGTCTTAAAATATCCGAACCTCTTTTTTCTTCACAGACGGGTGCACCTCTCCCCTATAACTGTGCTGCCCAGTGCAGCATCTGGGAGACTGACCTTGTTTTGGTGAAACAGCAAAAAAAGCATTGAAAGTACATTAGCTTTTCGACCTCTGTCACTAGGTCGCTCCCTCATTCCAGTAAGATGACTCACACACTTGCCTCGCTTGCACAACTAGATGACTCTTCTTGTTGTACCTAAGACCATCTGTTACCACTTATCTGCAACCCCAGCTCCAAGTTAGACGTTGGCCTTCCTTGAGTCCACTCCTGCAGGCCTGACAGTACTTATACTCCCTCCCTCGCATTCTCGCAATCTTCCACTTCTGTAAGGCTCTTTGCCTTGAAGATCAGCTAAGGATTGCACGTAAGCAAGCTGGTCGCGCTGCCAATACTAATCTCTCTACACAATCGGATGGTTGTCCTCGCAACCCTTCAATAAGGATTCTTTAAAACAGCCAACTCTTCTGGACTCCTTTCCCCCTCATTTATTTTCCTAGGGATCCTGCCCTATCAGCTCCGCGAGGAGTCAAAGTCCTGCTTTCTGTAAGTCCAGGCGTATCTCTGCGCCCCTTCCGTGTCAGGATCCGAACTTGACCATCTCATGGTCACTGCGCTCCCAGATTCCCACCCACTTTGCTTCCTCCCCTACTAACGCTCTCTGTTGAAGCATGCAATCAAGAAGAGCTCTGCCCCTAGTTGCTTCCCACAGCACTTGACCAAGGTACTGTCCCTACACTGCCAAAAACTTCCTGATTGTCTGTCACCGCTGTATGCCTCCATGCAATATCAGGTTAAAGTCCTCCATGAGAACCAACCGTGGATCTAGTAACTTTCGCTAGTTCCCGAAGAAAGCCATCCACCCATCCCCCTGATCTGGTGGTCTATAACTCCCACACGACATACCCTGTTCTCACACTTCTAAAACCTAATCCAGAGACTCTCAGGTTTTTCGGCAGTTCAACACCGGAGCCTGACAGTCTATACTGCCAACAATACAATGCAACTCCCCACCTTTCTGCCCTGCCTGCTCTCTCTGAACAGTTTATATCCATCCATGACAGTGCCAGTCATGTGAGTTATCCCACCAAGTCTCTGTATTCCCAATCACATCATATATTCCTTGACTGTGCCAGAACTGCCAGCTCTCCGCCTGTTTCCCAGGCTTTCTTGCATTTGTGTATAGGCACTTAAGATAAACTCGCGATTGTCCGCGCTTCCTTGGTCCGAGACAGGAGTCCTCCTCTCCTTGCCGCTCTCCTGCTTGTGCTTCCTCCCAATACCACATTTCCCCACTTTCCTCAGGCCTGGTCTCCTTCCCCGGTGAACCTAGTTAAAAAGTCTCTCACTAGGTAGGCCAGCCGCTTTGCAAGATGCTTCTCCCTCTCTTCATTAAGGAGGTAAGATTACAAGCAGGGTTGCAAAACTGAAGGTGAGGAAGCCTTACAAAATGGAATGGCATTTAAATGGGTTTGAATTACATATATGCAAACAGTGAACAGAAGTTACAATGTAGGCAAGTGTAGTTAATGGTGAGCAGAAGTTCCATTAATAAAGTGAACAATTAAAAACAATTTCATTCATCAGTTCTACAGCCTTTGACAAAACAGTCTGGCAGAAGAGATTAGAAAAGGAGTAGGAAATGCGGCTTTTTGTTAATCTTGGGATGCAAGGGCTTTGGTCAATCACAGACGTTCTGGGTTAGCAAGTCAGCCTCGACTTTGGACCCTAGCTCACCTCCCTGGTGTGTGACCCCAGGAGGCTGGTTGGGGGGGGTCCCGCTCCATCACTGTTGTGTCTCAGGCTGGGCAGAGGTGCATATGCCTCTTCATCCCACCATACCAAGGCTGTGCAGGTCATTGCTGGTGTGAAAAGCAGTGGGGGATGGAAAGAAGCACAGGAGAGTGGGGAAAACAGAGCAGGATCTCGTAACTATCAGTCTGGTGTCCTCACCGGTCTGGCCCTCCTGATGACTGAGGCTTCTCCAGCAGAGTCAGGCAGACTCTGGAGTGAAGCAGAGGCCTGTCAGCCTTTGCTCAAGGGAATCCCCCAGGAGTCTTTCGGGGAGTCACGTGGAGGAAAGAGGGCAATGGGCAGAATAGTGCATCCCATAGTTTCTCTCTCAGCTAGGTCCAATTTCCAATTTGGTCTATTCTGATTCTTCTCTCACGTTGGTTTCCAGTGATGCTTTTAACACAGTCCTTGGGTGGTGTCAGTTGAACTTTGTTTGGACTAATTCAGTCTCTGTCTTCTGTCTGGGCCTCCCTCCGTCCACGTTTGGGATAGGTGATTGTAACGCTTTGAGCTTTCACCCTCTTTCCAACACTGTGTTCAGGCTGCTAGACCCCGGTTATTACAACAGTTCTGTCTGTGTTTTGGGCTGCCATTGGAAGTGGATGGGGTAGCCTCAGGGGCTCTTTGAGGTTCCCTCTTTATTGTGGGTAGCAACACTGCTGAAGGCACTTTCTTAGATACCTTTCTGAGGGTATTGGGGAAATAGTCTTTCCAGCTTGTTCTGGGTCACTGGGAGCAGGGGTGATATTGGGAAACTTATGGCAGCAGTCCAGATGGCTCCTGAGAGAGTGCAGGGGTGGGACCATTCACTGCAGCCTGCTCAGTTACTCTCCTACAATTGGATCCAGTATTGCCAACCCCGAGAGCTCAAAAACCATGAGGAAGACCCCAGCAAATTCTGAGTTGGACTTCAGTCATGATTTAAAATAACAGTGGATGCTTTTATTTGCTTTCTGAGTCATTAGGTCATGTTAGAGTCCTGCTTTCAGGCTTGTCCCTATAACCATGAGGATTACTCGAGATTTCTTTAGGTGACACTTTTTTTTTTTAAATAATCACATGCCTCTAGGGGCTGGTGCTTTACAAGAAACACCAAATATCATCTGATCCAATTACAAGAGTTGGCAATATGGAGTTTCCCTCAGTTCTCTCCCTGCCCTGCCAATTCCGGGAATAACTCCCTCGGGCTGAACTCTGGTAGAGTGACTAGGCCACCTGGGCTCAGCTGGGCCTGACATTTCTTTCTGCTGGCAGATGGCAGTGCTGGAAATCCAGGGTAATGGCGAGTCATCCTATGTGCCCCAGGAGGCTATTAACAGTGCCATCCAGCTGCTGGAGGACCCCTTGCAGAGGGTGAGTACAAGGCAGTGTTAGGAATATGCCTGCTGACATGCAGGGCGCAGACTTGGCCCCCGCAACCTGGCTGCAGCACCCTCTTGGCTCTGTCGGATGTTCCTTCCTATGTCTGCGGCTTCTTGTCTTGCAGGAGTTCATTCAGAAGTGCCTGGAGCTGGACCCTGGGAAACGTCCCACTGCTCGGGAGCTCCTCTTCAACCAAGCTCTGTTCGAGGTGCCCTCCATGAAGTTACTGGCTGCTCACTGTATTGTTGGATACCAGCGTGAGTATGAGATCTAGGGCTTTCAGGAGACTCCAGCAGCTCACCACCCTACTGACGTCGCAACAATGGGAAGCTGGAAGCTTAGCCTTGAATGCCAGGCTTGGGGTGGCTGCACCACTTGAGTGTCTGTCCCCTGACAGTGCCTTGCCTGCTGCGAGAGCCATGTGGCTGTCTCAAAGCTGCATCCCGTGGTTTCCTGTAGCCCTCAGGCAAATTGGGCAGGGGTTAGGGCAGTGTGGGTGTAACCTCCTTCCTCTCTTGTGCAGATATGATTCCTGAAAACGCTCTAGAAGAAATGACCAAAAACATGGACATGAATGCAGTGCTAGCAGAGATCAGCCACACAGACAGGGAGGGAGTCAAGATGATGTGAGTACCCCTCTCTGCAGGAGAGCCAGCCTCCCATACTGCTGCTGTGAAGAGCAGGAGCTGCCCAGCACAGTATGATCTGTATAACTGTCGCACCTGGGAGCCCAGTCTTTGGCCAGAACCCCTCTGTGCCAGGCACTACAGACAGGCCCTGCCACCAAAAGCTTAGTGCCGCCATGTGAGGCTCCCAGACTGCTCTGGTAGGAGCTGACTCATTGTGTGGGGACGGCACAAAGAGCCTGGGAGTGAGAGGAAGCCAGCCTGGCTGTCTCCATGGGGGGGAAGGGGTGAGGGCTGCTGCTGCAGAGGAGGAGAAACTGGAGGAAGAACAGATGATGGGGGTGGAGGAGAGGCAGTTTTTGGCTGCTCTGGGTTGTCCTGATCCAAATGGGACTACCCAGAGCAGCCATTGTTCAGTGTTCCTGCACTGATCCAGGAAGGGGATATGGCTCCTGGAAGGCAGTGTCCCATGGGCTGGCCGGGAAGCAGGAGCGATAGAGTAGCTCCACGGACCTGCAGCCCAGTCTCCTCCCTGTCGGGCCAGGCTACCCCCAGAAGTCAGTGCTGAAGTTGGTGAACGCTTCAGGCCTGATCCTGAGCCACCTCTGTCTCGCTCACTGTACCCCAAGCCTTCAGAATCAGGGGAATTTACTGGGTAACCAGTGAAAGGCTCTCTTCTTTGCTGTCTACATTTTAAGGCTTCTCTCTGCAGCCATGCTAGTAAGAAACTTGTTTTTTTCTGAGCTGTCGCCAAGGTGGATCCCACTGTAGGTGCATATGCCCCTCATGCATGGGAGTGGAGTCTTGAGCAGCCGTGTCTGGGGCTGTGCGTGTGTCCTCTGCCGTGTCATGAGTCAGCACAAAGGGTGGAGCAGCCATGGCCTGTCCTCAACATGACAGTCAGATGGAATGTGGCAAGTGTCTGACCTGGGGGAGAGCCCCACCCTGGACAGGTGCTGTATGCAAGTCCTCCTCTAGGAACCACAAATCCAGTATTGCCCAGCCTGTGACTGTCACTTCCGGGTCTAGAGTGACGCATGCGGGCTGCTCTCTGGCAGGTTTAGCTTGAGTTGAGCATCCCTGGATATGTTCATCTCAATAGGGATCAGCCAATCAAAGGATGGAGGCAGGGTTTGGATCTTCCAGGTGGTGTGGTGGGTGCAAAGCAGCTTGTTCCAGTGCACCGGAGTGGGCGGAGAGGAGGGGGGGCAGACCCCGATAGCTTTTCTTCTTTGTCAATGTCCAGTTCCATGGGACTGTGAAGATTCCGACACAAGGTTGGGAGAAAAATTGGTTTTAAAGGAGAGTAATGGGTGGGATGTTTCCCAGCTGGCGTCTGGCTGCAACTGCTGGGAGCAGAGGGAGGGTTGAGGCTGCTCTGCCCTCTTGTCCTTGCACAGGGCGCATGGGCCCAAGGGACATGGCTATTTCAAATCTCCAGTCTCACCCGCAAGAAGTGCATGTACACCTACAATGGAATCCGCACTGACAACAAACACCTCGACAAACCACAGTTACTGTGGGGTAAGTAAACAAAAGGGAAAGCAATATTCTCACCTGATCACCTGGCTCCAGGAGCTGGGGCTGCAAGAGAACATGAAATATTGAGACAGGTGGCAACGCTGTTGGGGAGGGAGCGTCTGCTTCCTTTTGGAGAGGACCTCTGTCCCTTTTACCTTTAGAACACCGCCCTGGTGCTGCACAGGGCGCTGCTCTGGGCTCTTAAGCTACGTGTCGGACCTGGCTTATCATGTGGGGGTGATGGGAGGCAGGAGGGGCGGGGTTGGGTGGATGAGGGTCATAGCAATTTGTTTCTCCAGGCACTCAGCTGAGGCAGGTGCCCTGTGTGTGAGGAGGTGGTGGTGTGGTTTCTGAGGTTTCTGTAGCCATATAAAGCAGGAGGCTCTTGCTGCGTGCCTGGCCAGAGTGTGGAGTGTTCAGGAGGGCTGGGCAGTGCAACAAGTTAGGGGCTGTGAGCAGCTTTTCGTTCACAAGAGAGGTAGCACCTCTCAGCTCTGGGCTCTGCATTGTTGCTGGAGGGTCCAAGACTAAGCCCAGTCCTCAGCTCAGGGCACCAGGAATCCTTCTGCCAGAGGTGGAACAAGCTGGTGGGTCAGTTTCTCCTAACTGCTTTGTTTTATAACTAGTTTTACTCATTTTCATGCAGTAGTGGCTTCATTTCAGCATTTATCTCCTCTTGCTCTCCTGAGCTGGGGAGCTGAGGTTCTAACCCTGTGATGCAGCCTCTCTCTAGCAAGGTCCCTCCGTCCCCATCCCAGTAGTGCAGAGCCTTGCAAGCGTCAAGCAAAATCTGAGCATGCTATGAGCATCTTTTGAGGTGTTGCAGAGGGCGAGCTATGCTCTGCTTCCCCAAGCTACTGGCCCTCACTCTGCCACGGCATGGGCCTTTGAATCAGACTAGCATACCAGGGCGTCAGACCCTTGCCCAAAGCAGCTACTCTGTTGTGAGAGGCCTGCCCTGGAGCATCTGGATTCCCCAGGGGAGCAAAGCTCCTTGTAGCCTGCCCAGGGGTGTGTCTTTCAAGCTCCAGGTCCCAAAAAGACCGCTGCTGGAAAACTGAATCTAGTTCTGGTGCCCACAATTCAAGAAGTATGTAGTTAAATTGCAGAGGGGTCAGAGAAGAGTCACAAGACTGATTAAAGGATTAGAAAACATGCCTTACAGTGATAGACTCAAGGAGGTCGGTCTATTTAGCTCAGCAAAGAGAAGGTTTGAGGAGTGACTTGCTCAGTCTGTAAGTACTTACATGTGGAACACACACATTTATTAATGGGCCCTCTTGTCTAGCAGAGACAGGTCCAAAGAGTTACAATGGCCAGAAGTTGAAGCTAGAGAAAACTGGACTGGAAGTAAGATGTAAATTTTTAACAGAGGGTAATTTACTGTTGAAACAATTTACCAACAGTCATGGTGGATTCTCCATTACTGACCATTTCTAATCCAAGATTGGATGCTGTTCTAAAAGATTTTCTCTAGTTCAAGCAGGAATTGAGGGCAGTCCTATGACCATTGTCCTACAGGAGGTCAGACTAGATGAAGACAATAGTCCCTCTGCACTTATTTATGACAAAGGAAGTGTCCCCTTTTTAAAGCAGTGACTTGTATTGTTAATGAGCAGTTGGAGAAGGGTTAAATGCTGATTTTTACACCTTTACCTTTCCACCCCGAGGGAGCGTGTGCTGGGCCCCTCTCACAGGTAGTGCTCTGTATCAGGCTCACTCCCCCTCCCCTCCCTGGCCATGCAGAGAAGCCTGTGACTCCTGTGAAGCTCTTCCTCAGGTTGCAATGCATTGGGAATTGTACCTGCCCTGGCTTTCAGCCCATGGACCCTTCCTTTGCCAGGGAATATAAGAACGGCCATACTGAGTCAGACCAATAGTCCATCTAGCCCAATGTCCTGTCTCTGACAGTGGCTGGTGGCAGGTGCTTCAGAGGAAATGAACAGAACAGGGCAACTACTGAGTGGTTAATCTTATGTTGTCCAGTCCTAGCTTCTGACAGTCAGAAGCTAAGGGACCACCCAAAGCATGAGGCTGCGTCCCTGACCATCTTGGCTAATAGCCATTGATGGACCAGTCCTCCATGAACTTACCTAGCTCTTGTTTGAGTGCAGTAATACTTTTGTCCTTCACATCATCCCCTAGCAAGGAGTTCCACAGGTTGATTGTGCATTGTATGAAGTACTTCCTTATGTTTGTTTTAAACCTCCTGCCTATTAATTTCATTGGGTGACCCCTGGTTCTTGTATTACGTGAAGGAGTAAATAACATTTCCTTATTCATTTTCTTCCCACTGTTTATTATTTTATAGACCTTTAATATATCCCCCCTAGTTGTCTCTTTTCTAAGGTGAACAGTCCTGGTCTTTTTAATTTCTCCTCATATGGAAGCTGTTCCATCCCCATAATTTTTGTTGCCTTACTCTGTATTTTTTCTAATTTTGACTGTAATTCGTCTTTGAGTAGTGTCCCTATGGGTGCTCCACTCTAGGTGCCCCATGCACTTCAGATTGGCGATTTTATGTACCAGTGTCCATTTAGCCTGTGCATGGGCATTCCTCTCTCCCTCCTCCCACCCCGCTGCCTTGTGCTATATAGAGCTGTGTGGGTGAGCCACCCTCAGTTCCTTCTCAACAGCCTTGGCTTGAGATGGAGCCTCAGCAGCATCTGAGTTGAGCTTACCTCAGCTATATTTTTTGCTAGTTCTTAATAGTTAACATTAGTTCTTCGTTTCCTTTGGTAGTTAGCTGGAGTAATTTTTATAGTTTACCAAAAAAAAATTACTTACACTTTTAGGATAAGGACCTTTGTCCCTCCCCCTGTTTTTTTTGTTCTCTTTCCCTCAGAGGAACTGAAACCCTGGGAGAGGATATGCTTGGTTCTCCCAGGTTTAAATGTTGCCTTTTGCACCAAGAGGCTGTCCCGGTCAGGGAAGGATGTACCTGGCTTATGCACTGCCTTGGAGAGTCATGTGTTCCCCAAAAGTACAATTTCTGCCTGAAATTAAAGACAAGGGCCAGAAGGAAATGGGAACTCTCACTGTCTCCTTATGATGATGAGCTTGCACTGACTAGCATCTGACCTTGACCCAGGGGCCCCCCATACACAGTTTCCAGTCACATCGACTGCTTCAGCCTCCTTTTTGCAGCATTCCCCTATAGCGTTGAAGAGGAGATCATTGGAATACTCTCGAAAAGACTCAAAAGTGGCCTTCCAGCCCTCTGGGTAGAGAATCTACCTCAAACAGACGGTCTCTGATCAGGTTGACCATTTCAGCACCCACTGATCTCCGACTCAGTACCCACAAGGCCGCAGGTTCCTCTGTTACTGTCACCACCAGTAAGCCTAAGGACTCTTGAGTTCTAGCTCCAGAAGATTGGCACTGTTGGGTGATTGAAGTGGCAGAGAGAAGCCCAGCTCTTCTAAATTGGTACCAAAAGTCTGCAAGGATCTCAGTACCCAGCACTTTGGCTCCGCAGAAGACCAGACGGACAGCTACTGATCATTCATCATAGGGCGTATGAACTTTGGTACCTTCGGCACCTTCTGCCACAGTCACCTCTGCCCAACTTGCTTCATCAGTACCACTCACTGTTCCGGTGCCTCAAGAGATTTAGATTTCCTCAAGACATGGCAGTAACAGAAATGCCTGAATCTCCCCTGTTCAGCACCAACCACATCTTGTTCCTCAAAGATTCACCTGGTACCAACAGAGTCTCTGCTTATTTCTATGACTGCTCCACCTCTATCAAGTTAGGAGGAGGAGAAAGACAATGGGGACTTTTCATCAGTCTCCCACATTTCTGTCCAGGGCGCTCCCTTCCGTTATCAAGGAACTTTTTATTCTGAGACCTCTTAGGATTTGGACAGTCCTTGTGAGAGTCGTGCTCCATGCTGCTGGTATTGATACCTTGGGGTGCCTCCACCCATGCCTTACGTACCACCTCAGTGGCCGTACTGGGACCTTGGATGGCTTACTGCCAGCAATTCTCCTGGGACCCTAGTGAGCTTCACCAGGAGAAGAGCAGACAGTCCCTACCAGCCTTTCTTTAGGGTTTCTGATCCACAAGAGGAGACCGTTGAGAATCCAGAAATTAGACAAGACAAATTACCCCTACAACTAACATCTCTTCCTCCTCCCCAGACAAAGTTGTCATGCCTCCTGTGGTGTCCTTGGCTGATGATTTTAAACAGTCTCAGACTGGAGGAGGTTAAGAAGTCATAGTATAAATTACTTGATATTTTGCACACTTCATCATCTGCCCATGTTGCACTACCCATTAACGAGGACTTTAGACCCTGCAAAAATAACCTGGCATATCTCGGCCAAAGTACCATGCATCTGTAAGAGGGCAGACAAAAAATATTCAATTTTTTAATACAAAAATATTTCCTCCAAGGTCTCGGAATTTTTATTTTCACATCCATCTCGCAACTCCCTTGTGGCTGATGCTGTGGATGAGCATGTCAGGCAGCACCACACTAAATTGACTCTAGATGGTAAATATTTAATGTGTCTTGATAGTGTTTGGCCATAAATCATACTCATTGGCTACCTTTACAATTTAGGATTGCCAGTTATCAGGCCCTCGTGGTATAGTAACTATTGAGCATCATCCAGAAGAGCAGAGCAGTTCCAGGCAGTCATCGCAGAGGGGCAACTGCTTGCAAGAACATCTCCACAGGCCCCTCTGAACACCGATACAGCTGCTCGTACTGTCTGCATGGAGACAGTCATGAGGGGGGGCCTCCTGGCTTCAGCTCTTGGGTTTTCTGAGACTTCGATATACAGTTGAGGACCTTCCTTTTGACAGATCAAAGTTGTTTGCAGAAAAACTGATGAATCTTTGCATACCTTAAAAGAATCTAGAGCCACCTTGCACTCTTTGGGAATGTACACCCCTGCACAAAAAAAGGTTCAGTACGTCTCTGACCGCACAGAGCTCACGTCCCACCCAGTTTCTTACCTCCCAGAGGGATTACAAACGTGGGTGTAAGAGAGAACTCACCAAGCAGACATAGCTTAAACATGCTGGTACTCATGCCCTCAGTAGTAGAAATAAATAAAAATCCCTTGACTGGTGGAAGAACCCTCACAATGTTTGCAGAGGGGTTCCCTGCGCTCAACCATCTCTAACATCCGTAATAACAGATGCATCCCTACCTGGATGGGGAGCCCATTAGTTGCACACACTGTTCAAGGCAGGTGGTCTTCTCTCGAGTCCACCCATACATCAACTTGCTAGAACCGAGAGCAGTCAAACTCCTGTATCCATTTCCTCCCACTGATTGGGGCAAATACATAATGATGGACATGTCATGCATGTTTTACATAAACTGCCAAGGGGGAACGAGTTTGCCTTCCCTCTGCCACCGAAGCAGTGAGACTTTGGAATTGGTGCAGATGAAGCCAGATCAGCGTCTCAGCATCTTACCTCTGAGGTATATAGAACACCACAGCGGATGCCTTCAGTAGACACTTCTCACAAGATCACGAATGGGAGACAGATCCCACTACCCTCCAGTGTGTATTTCACTGTTGGGGTGTCCCACAGTCTGGTTTACCACAGCCCAAAACAAGGAATGCGCCCAGCTCTGCTCAAGAGCTGGTCTGAGTCACCGCTCCCTGGGAGATGCGTTTCTCCTTCGTTGGAGTCAGGTCTTCTGTATGCACTTCCCCTGATGTCCAAGACACAGTCTAGGTGGTTATTGTAGTTCCAACGTGGTTTCCTTACCTCACTCAGCTCACTGTTTGTCTCCCGTTTCCTCCCTCAGCATGCTGGTCAAATCTGCCACCCCAGCCTTGGGGTTCTCTGGCTCAAGGCATGATTCACAGGGTTTAGAAACAACCTGTTCTGGGGATGTCAAGGGAGTGCTGTTACATAGCAGGAAACGATCTATTTGTGACACCCACACCCAAAAGTGGGTGAGATTCAAACATTGGTGTGACCTAAAACACCTTTCACCTACATCCTCTGTTATCATTTGTTTCTAGATTACCTCTTAGAACTAAAAATGACTGGATTATCTTTAAGCTCTGTAAAGGTGCATTTGGCAACTGTAATGGCCTTCCAGCATATGATTTTTCAGTTTTCGCTCATCCTACAACCAGGAGGTTGCTCAGGGGACCGGACCACAGGTGCTGACTTCCTCTCTGCCCGGTGGGTGCTCAAACCTCCCCTTCTCCCCCCGCCCCGCACCACCCTTGTCCCACTCCTTCCCTGAAGTCCCCTTCCCACCCTAGCCCATATGGCTGCAGCCCATTTGCCAGCACTGAAGTTAGGCTTACTGGCCTGTAATGGCCACCAGCATTGCCTTTGGAGCCTTTTAAAAAATAATTGGTGTTCTCTTTGGTCTCTGCCAGTCATCTGGGGCAGAGGCTGATCTAAGCGATAGGTTACATACCACAATCAGTACCTGCAATTTCATATTTGAGTTCCCTCAGAATCCTTGGGTGATACATTTGCTCCTGGGGACCTGTTGCTGTTTAGTTTATGAATTCGTTCCAAAACCACCTCCACTGACACCTCAATCTGGGACAATTCCTCAGATTTGTCATCTGAAAAGGCTGGTTCAGGTGTGGGAATCTCCCTCACTTCCTCAGCTGTGAAGACCAATGCAGAGAATTCATGTCTGGCTGGACCTGTGCACATTTCAGAGGTAACTCCATGGTCTATGTGTGTGCCAGGAAGAGGGGTTTGTAAGGCTCTGATGGATGTTTTGGGGATGGGGGAACCTTTATGGAAGGACCAGTCTCCACTTTAATCAAAATGGACCTGTACTGCTGGCACATACGATGAAGCGTTGGAGGGTGGTGTCAGCTGAAAGCCGGTGTGCGTTAAGGAGCATGTCAGTCACACTGACCTGTGAGTTGGTAATACACTAGTGTCTGTATCCAACACAGGAGAGGTTGGACATTACAGCTGAACTACAGCAGGGAGAGACTCAGAACCAGAACCATGGAAATGCTGTGAAGTCTGTAGGATAGCAGCTCAAGGAGTTAAATCAAAGCAGACACCTGGTCAAATAGGCTATAAGTGTTTATATACAAATGCAAGAGATTTAAAAGCAAAACCAGGGGAATTTCCTAGAATGCCTGGCAGTGGCCATGAGCTGTGACATGACAGCATTATGGAAACGTGGCAGAGTGATGAAAAAACACAAGGGATACAGTGATACCTGGCCACAAACGAAACAGGAAAGAGCAGGACAAAAGGTGGGGGAGCAATCGTAAGTCGCACACAGGAGCGTCACTGTAGACAGCTCGATGAGATTTGGGCTCTGAGCAGTGCAGTCAAAAAAGCAAACACCATGTTAGGCTGCATCGAGAGTAGGGTAGTGAACAGGGAACATTCTCATGCAATTCTGTAAATCAGTGGTGTGGCCCCGTAGGTTCTGTGTGGAGTGCTGGTCACTGGCGCTTTCCGTGTTATCCCCGGCTACAGGGTGAATCGCTCCCACCTGCTTACAGTGCAGGGGAGCCTTCTCTGTGCCCCTGGGGGGAACCTGCCCCAAACTAGCAGCCCACTCCAGGCTCTGCAAGCCCTGCTCTTCCCTTCTGCAGGCGAGGAATTTCCATGCCCCAGCTCTTAGGCTCCCTAAGTGAGCCTTGGAGGCAGAGTGGAGATAATCTATGGGGCTAGTTAACCCCTTCAGTTCTGCTGTCCCTGGGTCACAAGCCCCCCCCGGCCTGTCTGTACACACTACTTTATTACACTCAAGTGCCCAATGTGCTGAGATTCACTGCCTCTGTGGAAGCAGCATCCCCCCTTTACTAGCATCACCACAGATCCACCCTGTCCTTGGCACACAGCACTGAGCCATGTCTCTAGTAAAACTCAGTGGACGTTTGGGACAAAGCCTGAGAGATTCAAATAGCAGTAAGTAGAAGGGCTGGAAACAACAGGTTACAGGTAAAAGAAAAATAGAAGATGCCCTGTGGAGTCTACATGTGTTAGCAAGTTCCTTTCCCCTCTGAGGGATTTCTCACCCAATGGTCAGTCTGTGCAGCGCCTGCCCAGTCCAGAGAGCTGGGACCTACTTTCCATGAGACACTCATGCTGGCAGCATGTCACGTCTGTAATGGACAACATCTTGTGCCGTTCGTTCTTCTATTATACAGAACCAGACCTTTTGTCTCCTTTGTAATCAGCTTGTCCTTGGTCGTCCCTCTGTTCAGGGTCTCTTTCTTAGGTTCTTTTGTGCTTTGTAAGGGCCCAAGCCTGCACCTTGTCTAGATCATAAACCGTGGCAGGGCTAGGTAGACATCAATCATCATGTTTGATTGAGAACCACCTTACCTGCCCAGTTTCACCTCTGGCAGCTTTGGGACAACTATTCCATCTGTCAAATGACTCTTAATCTCTTCCACATGCACATCTCACAATAACCATGACAATCAGCCAATTTGTAGCTTTCGACAGGGACCACATGGTCCCCTTTGCTGAAATAGCATGAAGACAATCACAGGGAAAACATGCCCATCTGGGCATACCTAGGCAAATTGCTGGGTATGTACTTAACTGTGTACCCCCCGACTGTCGCCAACATGGGGTACTTGGATCACCTTATCTCCCAGGATATTGCAGAACTGGAAGGGGTTTGGAGAAGAGCAATGAGAATGATCAAGGGCCTGTAAAAACTCTCCAGGAAGACAGAAGAGATTGAGATTTTTACTTTAGAAAGGAGACTGAGAGCAGACATGACAGAAAAATAGTAGAGGAGGGAGAGGGGGAACATTTGTTCTCCCTGCACAAGAATGGCGGAGTTCAGTCCTTTAAAAGGAAAAGGAGAAAAGGAAACACTTTTTCTCTTACGCAGAACCAGATGTGTAACTAGCCTGTGGAACACTCTGCCACAGGAAGTTGCTGAAGCCAGAATTTAGTAAGATGCAAAAAGGGACTGGACACTTGTGGATCAAAACTATTCAGCATGATCACAGTTGATGATAATTGTGGCATCAACATTAAATCTCTTGGTTCAGGGCTTACATCAGTCTCTAGCTATTAGATACCATGGTGAGGTCTATGCGGCGGGAAGAGTATCCCACATCTGCCACCCCAGGGTTCTCTCCTTTTCCTCAGCACTATCTAGTGCTGCCACTGTCAGACAGGGAACCTGGTCTGATCCAGTCTGGAGGCTACTATGTTCATAAGCATCCTTTGGCAGGTAGGTGCTACTGGGTTGGTTCCCAAGTAAGTCCTTTAAATTACAAAAACCTTGTTTTTTATATGGACAGAACTTCTATCTATTTCTGCCTGTTCTACTGCCAGTTCTGCATTATCCTTCTCCCCTAGTGGAGAGAAAAACTGGGCACCAGAGTGACTTCTCTGCTTGCAGGGCCTCTCCTCGTTCATTCCTCCTTGGCATCTGCTAAATGGCTGCAATACAATTTGTGATGCGTTAACGTGCTGTTCAGCAGGGAGATGAGGCCCTTACCATTTTGTTAGGGCTTGTTGATTTCCCTTAATGCTACTAGTGTGTCCAGCTTTGGAGAGCTCCTTGGAGGGCCCAGGCTGGAGGGCAGGGCTTTGTCCTGGAGCCTCCAGCCCCTGCCTTGCACAGGGGAGAGGCTCTGCTTCCTGGTTGTAATGAGGAGAGAACTGTCAGGCAAGCCCCCTGGCACTGGGCAGGCAGGGAGGGAGGAGGCAGAGGCTGGGTTTGGCTCGGCTCGCCTCATGACTTCACTGCCTTCTTTTTTCAGCTTCTCCCAGTCCCCAGCACTGGAGCTGGACAAGTTCCTGGAGGATGTGAGGTAAGAGGCCTTTGCCCTCCTATGCTATGAGACTCCTCTGCCTGCAGCTGGCCCTGGGCAGGTCCCTGGATGCTGTTTCTGCTCACTTGGAGAAAGCAAGTGCCCTTCATAATGCTGCTTCTCTTGCAGGAACGGCATCTACCCACTCACAGCCTTTGGGATGCCTCGGCCCCAGCAGCCCCAGCAGGAGGTGGTGAAGTCCCCGATTGTCCCCCCGTCAGTGAAGACCCCAACACCAGAACCTGCTGAGGTGGAGACCCGCAAGGTGAGAGCAGGAGATGCTGCTGCTCTCCCTCGAGTGTCTGCACCGTGCAGTGACAGCTGGAATCACATGCCTCTCTGCTTCCCTTGCAGGTGGTGCTAATGCAGTGTAACATTGAGTCAGTGGAGGAGGGAGTCAAGCACCATGTAGGTTTCCGTCTCCCTCTTGCACGCATGCTCTGCACGGGCGGGGTCTTACGGCACCATTACTGAGCCGGTGTCTCGGCTCCCCCTTGGCAGCAGTAGTGGGGTGAGCGGAGCTGGCTGCTGAGCACTACTGCTCCAGCATGTCTCCAGGGTGCAGGCCCCAAAGCCAGGACAGGCTTGGTGATCCAGGGCAGCGCCCCTGGTGCAGCACAGTCCCTGCGGGATGAGCACGTGGCATTTCGTGGCTTGGGTGCGGCGCATTCTGTCCCGGGGGGAGCGGAGGGGGTAGTACTGCTCAAAGTACTCCCCAGCCTGCCCCCCCTCTGTAAAGGGCTCTGGCCACCAGGGCTGTGGGGGGAGGGGCTTCCCCCCAGATCCTGCAGGAATTGTAGCTCCTTCTCATGCCATCTTTCTCCTGCAGCTGACGGTGCTGCTGAAACTGGAAGACAAATTGAATCGACACTTGAGCTGTGACTTACTGCCCAGTAAGTACCTGCCCTTCCCCTCCCCAGAGCGTCCCACCAGTCCAGGACTCACTCCTCCCCTCTCTTGTAGATGACAATATCCAGGAGCTGGCAGGGGAGCTGGTGCACCTGGGATTCATCAGTGAGGTGAGTTCCTGCCTCACCCCCACTGGCACAAGGGGGAACTGGCTGCATGGGCGCCCCCTCCCCTCAGGGCACAGGTCACAAGGTTTCTTGTCCTGCCCTCCCCACCAGTCTCCCCCCTCCCAGGGCCAGGCTCCTGCTGCGCCCTCCATCCTGGTCTCACAGGTGTGTGTTTGGTCAGCCCCATGGCCCAGCTTGCCAGACCTTGCCCTCTGCCTGCACAGGGCGCCAGTTGGGGCTGCCTGGCGTGCGGTCAGCACCATCCCAGCCACGCTCACTGTACTCTGCTCTTCCTAGGCTGACCAGAGCAGACTCAGCTGTTTACTTGAAGAGGCATTCACCAAGTTCCACCTTGCCCGGAATGGAGCCCTGACAGCAGTGACCGTGTCGTCCTAGCAGCCCCTCCTAGCTGCCTGGCGTTGCTTAGTTGCCCGTGCCCCTTTTCTGAGTCTGTCCATCTGTGCAGGGCACCAGCGAGACACTAGACGCTGCGCTTGGAAGCTCCTCCTGCATGTGCCGTCGCCAGGCCCAGCGACAGTCTGCCCTGCCTACCTATTAAAAGGGACTTTGCGAGTCAGTGTTATTGCAGCCGTGTTTTGTTGGGATTGTGTGGGGTGGCGTGGCCAGCCGGGCCGCAGGAATGTGCATGGCATTTGCTCTGTTGAACTGTACAAAGGTTGATGGGTTTTCTTTTGCACAGGACAGAAATCTTTTTTTTTTTTTTTTTTTTTAAGGTAGAAAAGAGGAGAGCCCCCTATCCCCATGTGCACCACATCTGGCATCTGCTTCTAGCACCATTTTGTACTCACCGCCTGGGGCAGTGGTGAGGGGGCTCTGCAAAGCACCCTGCTCACGCTCGTCCCCAGCGGCCCCTTGGCGCCTCTCCTTCCGCTCTCCATCACTTGTTCACGTGTGTTGCACAGCAGCTTGGCAGGGGCAGGAGGGGCCACAGCTCTCCTGGACCTGGAGCAAACAGCGCAGGGGTGGGGCTGGGAGCAGGTGCTGGAGGGTGCCCTATAGTGGGCTCTTGCTGGAGGGGCATCATGGCGCTGCTCCTCCCACTGCTGGCACCGGAGTCCCCATAGGAGACCAGGCCCTGGCTGGGGGAGGGTGGGGGATATCTGTGCTCATTGCCTCCTCTAGTGTGCAGAGCCTTAGTAGGGGGTTCCTGCCCCCCCTCCCCCTATGACTGGCAGGAGAAGGGGGGGCTCATCGGAGAAAGGGGCCTTGTCTCAACCACTCCTCTCCCTGCTGCAGCCCCATCCCCAGGGCCGCAACATTGGCTCTGGCAGCTGCTGCTGTACCACGGAGCCGCCTGTGTCTAGTTTCTATCAGTTCCTATTTTTAATAAACGGTTTTGTAAATAAGTAAATGCTGCTTCTTTTCCATGTCTAGTGGGCCCCGCCCCCAGGACACCCCCCTTACCTTGTCCCCCGGCCCTTCCACCTCCCTGCAGCTGGGCCCTGCCCCCAGGACACCCCCCTTACCCTGCCCCGAGGCATCTCCACCCCCCTGCAGCTGGGCCCCGCCCCCAGGACACCCCCCCTTATCTGCCCCAGCCCTAAGCACCCTCCTGCACCCTGACTGCTCATTTCTGGCCCCACCCAGAGCCTACACCTCCAGCCCAAAGCTCATACCCACCTGCATCTCAGCCCAGAGCCCACCAGTCAAGTAACTTGCATATGAATTGACAAAGTAGGTACCTCATCCCAAGTCTATCTAGCACAATATCCTGTCTCTGACAGTGGCCAAAACCAGGAGTTTCAGAGGAAAGTGTAAAAATCTTGCAGTAGGCAGATGTAGCATAACCTGTTCCCACATAGGTCTTATCCTCTTTGCTACAGGTATGTCTTCACTGCAGAGTTTACCTGGATCTGGGAACCTGAGTGTACAAGCTTCCACACTGCTAAGCTACACTTTGTTCATACCTGTGTAGCTATGTCCACGCAGCACGCCACCCCGCTATCAAATGTTCTGCCGACTCCGGGTTCCCGCGGGGGGGAGGGGATCGGACTCCTGGGTCCCGCCCACGGGCTGGTCCGCCCGGGCCTGGCTGCCGGCGGGATGGGCGGCGGCGGCGCGCGGACTGCGGTTCGGTGAGTCTCGGGGTCCCGTCCGGAGCCCGTTCAGGGGAGAGGTGTTCCGCGAATCGTCTCAATTGCGGGCAAATTCCCGCCATGCCTTGCGCGACCCCCCTCCGTTGCACACTCAGGTGACCTCCCCCGCCGTGCGTGACCCTGTTACAAAGAGGGAGGGGCCGCCTCCCCCGCCATGTGTGACCCCCCCGTTGCACACTCAGGTACTGCGCCCCCCGCTGTGCGTGACCCCCCCGTTGCACACTCAGGTACTGCGCCCCCCGCTGTGCATGACCCCCCCGTTGCACACTCAGGTACTGCGCCCCCGCTGTGCATGACCCGTCCGTTGCACACAGGTACTGCCCCCCCCCCCACCGTATGTGATTTTTCCCGCTATTACACTTGCTCCCCCCCGCCAGGCCCATTGACACTTGGGGTACTAGATCCTCATGCTGTGTGGGATTCTTGCCATTACCCCCCCGAGATACAAGCCCCGCCCCCCCCCGTGCCTGATGCCTGCCTCTCTTGCAGATTTGGGGCGCGGGCCCCAGCGCCTCATGCGCGCTGGCATCACCCTGATCGTCCTGGGCCACGTGAACTTCATCCTGGGTGCCATCGTGCACGGCACGGTCCTGCGCCACGTGGCCAACCCTGAGCGCACGGTCACCTCCGAGTACACAACCGCCAACGTCATCTCCGTCGGCTCCGGGCTGCTGGTGAGTGGGGTCTGCTGGCCGTCCCTGCTTCAGCACCCGTAGCCCCATTGCTCATCTCGCACCCTGTTGTCCCTCTGGGCTCCCGCTGCTGCATGAGTCCCTGCGGGGCACCTCAGCAATGTCCCCAGCCAGCTGGCTGGGCCCTGAGCCTGTGGGAACAAGGCAGCACTTGCCCATTGCAGTGCTGGCCAACCCCGGAGCGAGACGTGTGCCGGGCAGCTGAGCCCTGGCAGCCCAGCGCCTCCCCTGCTGCTAGCGGCTGGGGCTGGGGTGCATGGGGCTGAGGCTGATCCTGGCACCATGAGGTCAGTGCAAGGAACAGAAAGCAGAACCGCTGCTGACATGAGAAACCGAACGAAGGCAGGCCTGCCCCCATCCATTCAAACCTCAGGTGTGGCTGAGTTTCTGGCCCATAAGGGCCCTGATTTTAACAATGCCTTTGGTTGCTATGCCCAGGGACCCAGCTGCTGGGGGGGTGTGGCGGGGGCTGCACTGGGGGAGGAACTGACACACCTACCTCTCGTCTTTCCCTAGAGCATCACTGCTGGGATTGTGGCCATCTTGGTGTCCCGGAACCTCCTCAAGGCAGCCCTGGTGAGTGGGGGGGAGGGGGGGGGCAGGGAGCCAGGTGGACCAAAGGCCAATGCTGGGGTCACAGCCAGGGAACTAGAGTGGGGGTGGCTGAGTTCCGGCAGGACGCAGCATTCAGGGCTGTGGCCCAGCTCCTGTAGCAGCCACTCCCTGGACCTTGCTCCCTGAGGTGCCTGTCTCCTGCTGTGTGGGCCCAGCTTGCTTTGCTGCTACGGCCTCAGCAGGCCACACCTGCTGCAGATAAGGCCCTAGCGCTTTCCATCAGTGTGGTTCCTTGTCTCCACCCATGCCAGGTGCCACACAGCTCCCCCATCCCCCATGCCAGGCTGAGGTCGGGGTGCTGGGCTCTGCACAGACCTCCCCTGCCCCGTGCCATCCTGCTCCCCCCAGCTGAGGGCAAGGCCCCACCTTGTGCTGAGTCCCACATTGCCCCCCGCCCCCCTGCTGCATAAATATGTGAGAGCCACTCCCTGGCACCAGGCGCTCACAGGCAACCACCCTACAGCCTGTTACAGGGGAGAGAGAGAGTGTGTGTGTGTCCGTCCACCCCATTGTACGGGGGAGTGACTGGGCCGTACAGTGCGGCTGTAATGCAGGTGTCTTGGCTCAGACACTGTCCTCACTGGCTTGGTGCAGGACAGCCCGTCCATGTCCCCATGGGAATGCCAGGCTCAGAAGTGGGGCCTGGGGGCACTGGGAGGCAGAGGGGTGAGGAATGGCCACATGCGGAGGGCACCCAGGGTTTGTGCCAAGCCTCCTTCCCCCATGGCTATGCTGCAAAGGGAACGTCTGACACCAGGGGTAAGGACACAGGACGGTGCCAGGTGCAGGCGCCCCGGGGTGGGGGGAGGCTGCCAAGAGCTGAGGCCAGGGCAGCAGCTGGCAGGCACAGTTGCTCATTGGTGCTGGGATCGGTTAGTACTGGACCGGGTGAGGCAAGGGAGACCTGCCCCCTGCAGCTTCAGATGGACACGAGGGAGGGATGCCCTTGGCCCCTGTGGGGCTGCAAGGCCCTGGGGTGCAGGGAGACGTTTGAGGCCCAGAGAAATGTTGGGCTGGGAGCAGCTGCTCCAGTTGCTGGAGGATGCTCCTGGCACAGGGGGAGGGGTCGCTGCTTGGGCATGTAGGGCCCAGGGCCACTGCCCACTTCCCCCCTGGGCTGCTGGAGCTGGTGAGTGGCCCATTGCGGGGGCTGGGGCTACACCACATGGCTGCCTGGCCTCCTGCCCACCAGCTCTGGTCTCCACCTGCAGCACTGGGCCTTGCTGTGCGTCTCGCTGCTGAACTGCCTGCTCTCTGCTGCCTGCAGCCTGGGCTTGGCCCTGGCCATCTCCCTCACCATCGCCAGCAGGGGGCACCGCCTGATCGTAGGATGCAACAGCTCCGCCCTTCCAGCTGATGCCCGGGCTGCCATCGCCACCAACGACTGCCCCTTCGACACCACCCGCATCTACGTGAGTCCCTGCTGCGGGGCCGGGCCCTACCCATCCATCGCCCCTGGGCGCCCTGCTCCCTGCATGTCCTGACTTGACTGTGCCACACCCCACAGGACACGGCGCTAGCGCTCTGGTTCCCCTCCATGGTGATGGCTGTGGTGGAGGCTGCGCTTTCCGGCAGGTGCTGTGTGGTGTCCCTGATTCTCCGTGGCATCGGTCCCTGTGCAGACACCTACATCCGCCAGCAGGTCAGAGGTTCCAGCCAGAACCGCCCCCGTGTCCCCTTCCCCTCCCAGGGATTGTCTCTCAGGGAGAGGGGGTCCTCTCCCCCTTTGGTGCACCAGACAGATTCACCTGGGACCCTGTGCTCTAACCCTGAGCACAGGGTCCCAGGGTTGTTCCCCCAACACGCACTGAGAGGTGCTGCATCCCCATCCCCAGGAGTGAAGGGAATGAAGGGGACAGAGCAAGCATGGGGTTACGGGGGTCCAAGGCCAGATACTACGTGTGGGCTTTGGGGTGGGAGGGGCCAGACTGCAGTCCAGGGCCAAGGGTGTCTCCCCAGGGCTGATGGAAGGGCTGTCCCCCATCTGCCCACACAGCAGCACATGACATCGTTCATCCAGCTTCAACCCTGAAAACATCCACTCGATGTGCAACGGCCATGAAACCAGCTACCAGAATGGTGGGAACTGTTAGGAAAGAGATCGATATCACAATGGCACAGTATAAATCTATGGGACACTCACACCTTGGATACTGCATGCAGACGTGGTCGCCCCATCTCAAAAAAAAATTATTGGAATTGGAAAAGGTTCAGAAAAGGGCAACAAAAATGATTGGGGGTCTGGAACAGCTTCTGTATGAGGAGAGATTAATAAGACGGGGACTGTTCAGCTTGGAAAGAGAGGGCTAAGGGGTATACGATTGAGGTCTGTAAAATCATGCCTGTGTGGAGAAAGTGAAATGGGAACTGTTATTTACCCGTGACATAACACAAGAACTAGGGGTCACCAAATGACATTAACAGGCAGCAGGTTTAAAACAAACTAACAGAAGTATTTCTTCACACAGCCTGTGGACTCATTGCCAGGGGAGGTGAAGGCCAAAAGTATAGCTGGGTTCAAAAAAGACATAAATAAATTCACGGAGGCTATTAGCCAGGATGGGCAGGGATGCAGCCACATGCTCTGCGTGTCCCTAACATTCTGACTTCCAGAAGCTGGGACTGGAGCACTTGCTAACTGCCCCGTTCAGTCCCTCTGGGGCAGGGCTTCTCAAGCGTTTTCTTTCTGCCCCCCCCCCCCCCCCATTGCTATAAAAGCTCCATGGCCCCTTTGTGCCACAATAACGCTTTCTGCATATAAAAGGCAGGGCCGGCGTTAGGGGGCAGCAAGCAGGGCAACTGCCCAGTGCCCCACACCACAGGGGCCCTGCGAAGCTGCTCAGGCTTTGGTTTCAGCTCCTGGTGTTGGGCCTTGGAGTTCCGGGCTTCAGCCCTGGGTGGTGGGGCTTTGGCTTTCTGCCCTGGGCCCCAGCAGGTCTAATGCCAGCCCTGCTTGGCAGACCCCCTTGAAACCTGCTCATGGCCCCACAGTGGGCCCCAGACCCCTGGTTGAGAGCCATTGCTCTGGGGCACCTGGTACTGGCTGCTATGGGAACCGGACTTTGGGTTTGGCCCAGTTTGGCCGTTCTTATAACCCCTGCACCCGCCCCCCGGGGGTTCAGTCACCCCAGGCCTGGCATCGCACTGCCCTGGGGCACCTCGCTCAGGCGTCGGCATTCTTTCCAGCTGGAGCAAGAGACGGCGACAAAGGAGGTGGCATGTGAGGACCGGCACAGGCAAGAGCTGTGCCAGCTGCTGGCTGTGGAGGACGGGGCCAGGACCTAGTGGCAGAGGTGAGCGTCGCCTGACCCAGAAGCGGGAACAGGGCCCATGGGGCTTGGGGGGGGTCTCTGACTGTCCAGCCCAGCGTAGCTGGAAGCTGCCTAACCCAATGCAGCTTCTATCCAGGCAATGGGGACTCTGTCACTCCCCCTCCTTGCTGGGCAGGGCCCATGTCGGGGCTCCGGGTTCCCCGGTGCTGCCCCCCCCCCCCCACGGCAGGGCCCATTCCCAGCCCACACTGGGGCTCTGGGGCTCTTGGTGCCGCCCCCTAGCAGGGCCTCAGGATTCAGGGGTCTGCAGCCACCACAGCTGGATGGTTTTTGTCTCTCGCAGGTGCTGCTCCAGGAACCCCCAGGCCACATCAGCCGGGAGTGGGGGGGTGAAGTGCGCATCATGCTGTTGCTGCCCCATGGAAGAGGCAGGGGCCAGGGCCAGGAGGGAGGGGGGAGCTGCCCCACCCTGCAGACTTTTCCTTGGGGAGCAGGCTCCTTTCTGGTGTGACAGGTTCCTGTTGGTATCAGGGCTCCCGTGGCGGTCCCCCTCGTGCCCGGAGTGTGCCAGTCCTGCTGCCAGCCCTCCCGGGGCTCTGCTCACCATGCTGTGCTGAGCTCCTACCCCCATCTGGCCATGGGGGAAGGGAGCCCCCCCAAGACTCCAGTGGGTAGCGGTAGAAGCAGCCTGAGCAGGGACATCTGGACAGCCAGTGACCTCCCTGCAAGTGGGACTGGCCTTTCTCAGCTCCCCTCTCTCCAGCTCTTCCCCTCACTCCACACCTGCCCCTTGGCTCACCCCCTCCTCCCATTCCCACACCCAGCCATGGCATGAGCCGGCCCTCACCCCGGCCCGCTGTGGGTGTGCCAGGCCCTGCCAAATCTGCAGCACTGGGACAGGCCATGGCTCTGGGGCTAGGGCTTGGCTGGCCCTCAGGCACCAGCCAAATAAACATTGTTCATAAACCCTCAATGGTTTGGGACCTGGTTCCGCAAGCGACTCCCCAAGCCTGGATGAGCCAGCTGCAAGCGAGAGCTCGGCGGGGTACAGCCCTTTGCAACTAGCCAGACTCAGCCACGGCCGGCTGTTGTCTAAGGGTTTGTGGGGGGGCTGAACAGCAATGAGAAGCAGGTGGGAACTGGGGTCAGGATCGTGGGAGGGGGCTTGGAAGGGGGTGGGTCTGTGTGTAGAATGGGGAGGAGCCTGGCAGTGGGTGGGTGGCTGGTTGTAGAGGGGGAGGAGCCTAGCTCTGCAGCAAGGGAGGGGGTGGGGGGAAAGGACCCTGTCTCTGGGGCCAGCCCCTGTTGCTCACCAGCTCGCTTGGTCCTGCCATTGCTCCGGTGCCCTAGAGGAAGATGTGGGGTGCTGGATACTGCTTGTACAGTCAGGGACTGCACTTGCATCCCCCAGGCAGCGGCAGGGCCCAGCCTACCATGGCCCCACAGGGCGCGGTCTGGAGGGCAGGGTCCCTGTGCTCATTCTTGGTAGCTCCAAGCCCAGCCTGAGCCCTGTCACTTCAGGGCCCTCCCGGGGGTGTGAGCCTGGGTTGGGCTCCTGCACTCGCCCCCTGCCGGCCGGACATGGGGGTGCCCCATGCAGCTGGGGGGGCACGTGCCATGGGCTGGAGCCAGTTGGATATTGCCCACCCCAGGGGAAGCACAGGACACACAGGCAGGGCCGGACATGAGATCAGGACCACGGCTGGGGTTCCACAGCCTGCTTTAATGGGGAGCGGTGAGGGGGTGACTCAGGCCTGGCGGCTGGCCATGGAACACTGCCCCGCTCATTGGAAAGAGAAGCTGCTGCTCGGCCACCCCCCAGACCACTGGCCGATGAACTTGAGCACATCTTGGCACACAGGACTATGGGACATCTGCAAGAGAGAAGAGGCGGCGCTGGGCACAGGCTTGCAGAGCTGGGTTGTGAGGCTGAACTCAGCTCCCTGGGGATTCAGCACATCCCCCCGCTCCCTCCTGGACTGCATGGGCAATGTGGGCCCAGCCCCCTAAGCATGGGCATGACCAGGCAGCAGCTGGGCCCAGCCCCCCCCCCCATCTCTACACTAGGGCAGCCACAGAGCCTGTCCCCTGCACTGGAGCGAGGTGGGGCACAGCCCTGGTCTCTGGGGGTGGGCTGGGGAAAGGGGGGAACCCAGCGGGATAATACACAGGGGGCCTGTGTGCTACTGGGGAATGTTCACCCAAGATGGAGCTGGGCCAGGCTGAGACCCTGTGGGAGGGCTGAACTCAGCCAGTTCCTCTCCACTAGAGCCAATGCCCTGGCTCCTCTGCCCTTTGCTGCAGCTGAGAGGTGCTGGGCCGGGAGGTGTGGGTGGATGGCTGCCCCCCATTCTCCCTCCCAGTGGGCACAGGCCTGTGAGTGAGCCAGAGCCTCTGCCTTGTCCTGCCCCCTGTGCTCGGCACTGAGCCCCTCCCCTGAAGACGGGCTCTGCCCCCACTCACCTTGACAGCCATCAGGAACTTGTTCCATGTGTCTTTGTTGGCTTCTTTCCCAGGCCGCTTGAACTCGACCTTGTTCCTTAGCACTGGGTAGCCTGGCCACAGACAGGCCAGTGAGTGGGGCTGAGGCCAGCTCCACCTGACCCCCAGCTCTGCCGGCGCTACCCCCAGGGGCCTGGCCCGGGCGCTTAGCCAACAGTGCCACTTTGGGCAGAGCCGGCACGGGGACTCAGAGGTGCTGGGGGCCCCAACACACAGCAATGCCCCTGCCAGGATCCCACGTGCCAGGACCCCGCCCCACACCCGAGCCCTTCGCCTGCACTTCCCTCGCCAGTGTCTGGAGTCCCCTGCTGCCAGTTCCACTCCCCAGGCCCAAACCTCCCCATCCCCTAAGCCTGCTCTCCCCAATCCGCCCCCTGGTCCCAAACCTGCCCCCCCCCGTTGCTAATCCTGCCCCCATGGGTCCCAAACCTCTCACCATCCTGCCCCTTACCAAGCCTCCCTCCCCCACCCAGGTTGCAAATCTCTCAACAGCCAATCCTGCCCACCCAGGTCCAAATCTTGCCCTCCTACTCCCCAGGTCCTGATCCTGTCCCCTCTGCCAAACCTCCCCCCCACTGCCAATCTGCTGCCCCCAGATCTCATTCCCGCCCCCTGGATCCCAATCCCACCCCCCATCCCTGAGGGGATGAGGGCCCAGGGACTCACCGGTGAGCAGGCAAGGCAGGGAGCGCACACCTGTGCTCGCTGCCACCAGCGAAGCCTCGTACGTGTCCCGCTCGTCTCGGGGCAGGACCTGCTCCAGCCGCTGGTCCATGGACATGGTGAGCACCCAGTCCCTGATCTCCTCCCGCGTCACCTCCTGCCGCAGAGCACAGAGCACTGCTGACTCCGGGCACCACCCTGTGAGCCAGCCTGGCCTCGAGACCAGGGTGGGGCAGGGTCAGCCCTTAGACCCTGAACCCCCACTGACAGCGGGGCGCCTGGTCACTTGTGTCACTTGGTCCTGAGAGCAGGGGTCTCATCCCTCGCTTCCCTTACTCCCCAGTCCTGAAAGCTGGGAACCTGGCCCCTCGACCCCCATGCCCTCTGGTCCTGAGACCTGGAGGCCTGATCCTTCCCTCCTCCACTCACCTGACCCTGGTTCCTTGTGCCATCCCCTATTTCTGAGAGCTGGGGCCCTGCTCCCTCACTTTCCCCGGCCCTGACAGCGGGGGGCCTGGTCCCTCGTGCTCCGCACCCTCTGTTGCTAAATCAGGTCTCTCACACCCCTGCTTACTGCTGAGAGCTGGGGCCTGTGCTGCCTCACTCCCCTGCCTGGCCTAGGGCTGAGGGAAGCAGTGCTGGGGGGAACAACACTCACAGCCACGTGCTGATGCGCTGGGAGCGGCACCTCGAAGGGGATGTCTGTGTTCTGGAAGTCGACGTGGTCCAGAGCATCGAGCGTGCCCTCTTCGATGGCCTGGGGGCAGACGGAGAGCGCTGCAGGGGTGGGGGGCAGCATCCAGCAGTGCGAGCCCAGGCAGCACAAACCTCCTGCACCAGCAATGGCCCAGCAGGGTCCCAGCAGATGCCTTTGCCACTTCTAGCAGATACACCCATGGCTCACATTAGCCCTGACCTTGCAGTCAGCTGCTCGTCCACCCGGTCAGCCAGGCCGCATCCTGAGGGACCTACATTCTCTGTTCCAAGGTACGGCCTGGCATTTAGCTCTGTTCACATAAGCCCAGCACACTGCCGAGTGGGTGAGGGACCAGCTTCTGCTGGTGAGCAATGCACGCTTTGGCGCTTACACCTGAGACCCGAGGACAAGCTCCATGCAGGGCTCTCTGGGTCCAATACAAGCTACGCCCTCCCCAACCCTGTCTGTCTCAGACCCTGGGGCCAACCCAGCTACCACGGCCCTGCCTCCAGATTGCCATGGAAGCCAGGTGGCTCCGTGGAACCCACATGTCCCCTCATGATTTGCCGACTTGTCTGTGCGCTGTAAAATTTAGCACAGAGATTTTTATATTTTCTCCCAGATCCTTGATGAAGATATTGGAGCTGAGAGCAGCTCCTGGCAGCTCCCTCCCATTAGAACCTGCCACAGCCCCGTTGGATGACAACTGGCCATTTACCTTTGCCATCCAGTAGCTGGCTGCTGGTCAAGCCATTGAATAGGGTGCTACTAATTTGGCATCGTGTTAACTTTCGTCTGGCCTGTCAGGCAGGACTAAACTGCAGCCTGACAAGTTTAGCAGCCAGGCTTCTGAGATGAAGTTTCTCTTATGAGACCGATTTCCTATAAAGCTATCAGCCAATGCTGCTGTCTTTCAATTCTCAGTGGAGTCTGCGCCAGCCAACAGGACAGCGATTGACACACTTGGTCAGGGTGCTGGGGAACTGGGTCCCCCAACTGGCCCCGCTGCTAAGGAGTACAAGATTAGACTGGAAACAGGCACAGGACCTCTACTGGAGCAGCTGGAACCTGAATGACCCTCCTTGACAGCTGCTCTGGGGTCTCTGCTGTGTGCCGGACCAAGAGAAGGGCAAGGAAGGGGCTGAGCTCCACGCTTTCCTTCCTGGTTCTTGAGCAGGCAGCAGCCGAAGTGTCAGGAAATGAGACCAGCTTCCCGCCCTCATTCAGGGCCACCTCCAGGCCCGACATCATGGCCTTTCTGGCCTGAACGTCTCTTGGGCTGGGGCCATGCTGCTCCAGACACGCAGCCAGGGTTTTGCTCGTACAAGCCGCGGTTTCACTCTGTGTCATTTCCAACCTGCAGCATTCAGCCACATGCACATTAACACAGGGCATGCTTCCCCTGTGGGTCCCCGAGGCAGGGCTGGGATAGTCTCTGTCAGGCACATCCCCTGCAGTTCCCTGACTCAGAACAGCCTGCATCCCTCAGAGCCGGTGCTAGGAGTAAGCAGCCTGAACAATTGCTTAGAGCCCCGAGCAGCTCCAGAGCTCCCCTGCATCCCTGCTTAGGGCCCCCAATGGGCTGGCATCAGCACAGCTCCCCACCCTCATGCCGCCTTTACCCTCGTCCCAATGTGCTACTCACGTCGGTGAGATCCAGGAAACGGTTCAGGAAGATGAATGCCATATTCTCCCAGCCGACCGCCTAGTGCAGAGAAAGCAAGAATGAGTGTGAGTGGGGGGAAGCTGATGCTGCTCATCCACACAGGCTCTAGGGAGCCCTGGCCACGTCTCACCCACTGGTGATGCGGGGACATGCACTCTGGGCTAAGAGCAGTAACCTTCAGCAGGACAACGGGGGGCACCTGCACTGCACCTTGCTGAGCAGCCAGGGTTCGGGGGGTGGGGGGGAACCAGGCAAAACACGGTTACTCACCTTTGTAACTGTTGTTCTTCGAGATGTGTTGCTCATATCCATTCCAGTAGGTGTACGCGCCGCGCGTGCACGTTCGTCGGAA
>NC_133771.1:614043-618504 GCF_003597395.2 Chelonoidis abingdonii | reverse complement strand
CGAAGACTTTTCCTGCTTAGCAACTCCAGCGTGCCGCGCAGGCAATCCCCTAGTAGTGGCACCGCTCATAGCGGGGTAATATATACCCCTGCTCGGCACCGGCCCGCTTCTCAGTTCTCTTCTTGCCTCGGTACTCCAACACGTGGAAGGAGGTGGTTGGAATGGATACGAGCAAACACATCTCGAAGAACCTCAGTACAATGAAGTAACCGTTCTTCTGTCGTAGTTGATTGCTCATATCTTCGCAGGTGTTCCCACGCCTTACCTAGCTGGTGTCGGTAGGTGAGCGAGTCACAGTGCGCAACACGGTCAAGCGAAGGCGCATCACCCTGGACTGCTTGGACCAGTGTTGTATGGAAGCAAAGTGTGCACGAGACCAGGTGCCTCCTGCAGATTTGCTGGACGGTGTACCGCCGCAGCTGAACCCGTCATGATGCCTGTGCTCTAGGTAGAGTGCGCAGTTACCTAGCCGAAGGAGACGGGCCAGGTCGTAGACACGCCCGTATAAGTACATCACCCACGGGAGGAGATCCTTCTCGAGGAGACTGGCAACCCGCTAACTTGCTCAGCGTACTCAAAAAAAGAATTCGGTGATTTACGGAACGGTTGTCCGCTCGGGATATAAAAGGCTCGGAGCACCCTACGCACGGTCTAAGGCAGTTGTAACTGTTGCTCCCTGCAGATGAATGAGTTTCGAAAGAATACCGGTAGGAATAGTCCTGGTGACATGAAAGGCCTGAGACAACTTTGGGGAGAATGCGGGTGGCCCAGTTGTACTTTGCCGTGGAACACCGTATACGGGCGCCCACCACAAGGCGACAGCTCTGACCGCGACCTAGCACAGTGAAAGTGAGCACCGAGGGACTGCTGTCTCCAGGGACAAGTAGAGAGGGAACACGTAGCCAACAGGTGCTCAAACGGGTGGGATCGATAATGAATCGAACAACACCCTAGGCTGTCGATCCCAAGAGAGGAGCTGGGTGAGCGGTGACCTGAGAGTCAAGTCGTTGCCTCAGCCCTTTAAGGAATCTAGTCACATCGGGTTGAGAAGATAGAGCGCGTGTCGGCTCCCGGTGGAAGGTGGAGTATAGTCCTAAGTGAGCCCGTGAGAGAGATACCGCCAGGCCTGCTGCTTGAGCAACCAAAGTAATCGAGGGCTATTGGATGAACATTGGTGATGGTTGAAGCGCCGCTCTCCGCGAACCAGCCGTTAGAACGTTTCCATTTGCTACGTTGTCACCTCGTCAGACGCTTCCTACTTCCAGGTAAGACCTGCCTCCCTGGGAAGAGCAATTGTCTAGTCAGCCACGCAGGATGCCACGCTGGATGGTGCAGCGACTGGAGGTCCGGTGACAAAAGCCGCCGTGGTCCTGCATGATCAGATCCAGTAAAGTGGGCAGGTGGTACAGGTCCGCCTAATCCGACAGGTCCAGCAGCAGATAGATACCAATGCTGCCGGGGCCCTGCCCGGATCGATCAGAATTCAAGCGGCCTTGTCCCTGTGCGCACCTCTCAGAAGGCCCTTGGTTATCACGTAATGAGAGGGAACGCAGTT
This sequence comes from Chelonoidis abingdonii, assembly GCF_003597395.2. Taxonomy (NCBI): domain Eukaryota; kingdom Metazoa; phylum Chordata; order Testudines; family Testudinidae; genus Chelonoidis; species Chelonoidis abingdonii. The sequence continues at coordinate 616,949 of NC_133771.1, read as the reverse complement.
AGAAGAGGTGCTGTCACCCACGCGAGTATCGAAAGGGTGTCTGCCACCGGACCGGCTCGCGACTTGGAAGATGCAAAACATCGGCACTTCCTGTTCCTAGTTGAGACTTGGCAAATGAGTCCATGTGGAATCCCCTCCCTTCGGAAGAGCGTAAAGGCGACTCGGGTGATATGGTACCACTCGTTGGGAGCAGATAAGACGGCTGAGCACGATGTCGCCAGGTATCCGCCCCGGGGAGAAAGGAAGCGACAGTGAACCGAGTGGCTATGTGCAAAAGTCGCACAATCGTCATGGCATCCGACAAAAGAGAATGAATCATCGTTCGCCCTGCTTGTTATCATAGGCAATTACGTTACCGCCGTTCTATATCAGAAAAAAACTCAAATACAGCGACCCTGGATCTGCCTGAGTGTGAACGCCATGACAAGCAAGGCGGAGCCGTCCCTGCCAATTCATCAAGGACACTGATATGGATGGGGCGATTTACGGAGTCGAACCATCGAGACCTGGACAGTCCGGCATGTTTTACCTGTGAGTCCCCCATCCCAGTCACCGTCTGTCGTCGGGAACAGGGGGGCTGACGCGGATGGAACGGAAGCCCTGCACACACGATCGGACTGATCCAGCCACACTGTATGAGAGAGATGAGCACGTCCTGGGAAATCGTTAGTAATCGATATCTAAAAGACGCCTGCCGAATGGAGCCTGAGGAATGAGCCAGATGTAGGGCCGGAGGCGAGGGGTCGAGCGGCGCCAGCGTACAAAGTGCAGGCCGCCGTGTGGCCCAAAGTGTCAGCCAATGTGCGTATGGAGGTTAGACGTTGCTCTGTAGCCTTGGATGATGGCTCGTCAACGCCTAGAACCATGACAAGGGGAAGAACGCCCTGGCTAGGGGTGGAGTCTTTAGAGCGGCTCCGATACACTCTATCCTTTGAGTGGGATAGAGTATTTCTCTGCGTTTGAAGCATCAGGCGTAGACGTCGAGAAGGCATTGCTGACCATTCGCGACTGTGCGCGGATCAAGATGTCCTCTGAATGCTCCCGATACGCCAGTCCAATCAACGTAGGGCACATCACGTGCGCACTACGACTTTGCGACTCGAAGAGAGATAGGGCGGACACTTACAGCCATGCAGGTTAGACATTCTCCGGTTGGCGTCCGAGGAGGTTCCGAAACGGAAGCCGAATATATGCGGCCGCCGGACAAGTGAAAGCGAGTAGGCTCCTCTACCCTGGACGCCCGAGGCGGTAATCCCCGTGGCCACCCGTCCTCCACAGGATGGATCCGCGAAGGTTAGGAGGAGGGGCAGGCTTCGGGTGCCGGGCGCTAGGCGGTGCCGGTGATGACGAGGCTGGCACCGTGCCGGGGGCTCAAGGGGTCCCTGGGACGCTCCTCCGTGGCTGGGCCAAGGGGCAATCCCTACGGATGCATGCCCCATCGCCCTGCAGAGGTAGCACCGGGCGCTCCCCCGTTCGAATAGGTGCACGCGTGGTAGTGGGTCCCCCTGGTAGGTGGGACCAGAAAGGACCTCCTCGAGGCACTCCCGCCATGTGCTCTACCATCCGGCCAGTTGCAAGGCTGCACTGCTGGGCGGACGACGAGGACGTGACGGGAGGACAGGTGGTCCTTGCAGCCCCAAGGGAGGGTGTGAGGGGGGAACGGAAGCCGGTGACTGCCAGATGGTGGTGGCATTGGCTTGGATGGTCCTTATGAAGGGCAGGGCGACACGAGTGGGCGCATCCGCCGAGAGTATGCTCATGACCGGGTCCTCGATCTCGGAGACCTCCTCAGCCTGGATGTTCATATTTTGTGCCATGCGCCTGAGGAGATCCTGGTGTGCCCTGAGGTCCAGCCGGGGGGGACTGGTGGATGTCGTCCCCGCCACCGCCTCATCTGGGGAGGACGACGAGGAGAGACCTGGGAGGAGCGGGTCTGGTGGCGGCTCTGACTGGAGCACTGCTTCTGACTCTTGTGGGAGTTCAGCATCCGGAGGATGGGACGACCGCTCTTCCACAGGGGATGGAGGAGGGCGTGAAGAAGTAGCCTCCGGAGCCCTGTGCTCTGAGACAGACGATCGTGGGGGAATTTGCTGAGGACCCTGGGCTTGATGATACGCCCAGGGGGTCCAGAAGCCCCACTGCTGCGGACCATGCTCCTGCTGACTCTCGGAAAAGAGGGCGGCAGGTCCTTCAACTTCTAGGTACACACTGTCCGCCCACGAAGAGACAGAGCCTTGGCGAGAGGGCCATGGTGGAGCCGAGCAGGAGTGGTACGGGTCCCGCGTTGCAGACGGTGAAGATCTCGGTGCCGGAGATCGGTGCTGTGAGCCATACTGGCACTGCGATTGAGACCGGGACCTGCCACCAGCTCGGTGCCGGGAGGTCGACCGGGATCTGGACCGTCGATGGCAGGAACAACTCCTCGAGTCCCGGTGCCGGTAACAGTGGCTGGAGCCCGAATGGTGCCGGGAGTATTGGGACCGGCGTGAAGACGACCTGCGCCGCGAGTACGACCGGTGCTGCCGTGGAGAGCTGTGCCGGGACTGCGAGCGGCGACGTGAGCGAGACCTCCCTCGGGATCGAGATCGGTGCCGGGATCTTGACCGGTGCCGAGCCGGAGAATCCAGGGACGGTGCTCGCATCGGTGTAGGCTTGCCCTTTGATTGTAAAACCCGCACCGGCGGTGCCGGGGGTTGGGGCAGCACAGGCTCCCTTAAGGCGATGAGGTCCCTGGCCGACGAGAAGGTCTCGGGGGTGGACGGGACCATCAGCTGTACCCCAGATCTTGGCGGGGAGCTGGGAGGGATCGGACTTGACGGACCCGCCGGGCCCGGAGTCGACGAAGTCCCTGGCACGGCCAACACGGCCGGCGTCGGCACCGGGTGCTCCTTTCGGGGCTGTTTAGC
>NC_133771.1:595964-611255 GCF_003597395.2 Chelonoidis abingdonii | reverse complement strand
TTCATAAAAGAAAGAAAAACATAAAAGTTGTCTCTATAATCAAGATGGAATATTACAGGGTCTTTCAGCATATAGACACTAGAGAGAAAATCTCACCCCCCCCTCTCCCAGCACAATACAAATTAAAATACTTCCAGCAAACTACACATTTGCAAATAGAAAAAAACAATTAAAAAGACTAAAGCCGCCTTCATCCTGATACTTGCTAGAATTAGAACAGAAGAGATTGTTTTAGAAAGATTGGAGGAATCTGCTTTCGTCTGGTCCCTCTCAGACTCCAGAGAGAACATGGACAGAACAAAAGACACACACCCAAGCTTCCCTCCACCCAGATTTGAAAATATTTTGTCTCCTGATTGGTCCTCTGGTCAGGTGTTGCAGGTCACTGTTAACCCTTTACAGATGAAAGAGACATTAACTCTTAGCTATCTGTTTATGACAGAGACGTACCAATGTCAAGTATGCCCGGAATATGTTACTAATAATGACAGCTTCTGCTGGCCCTTGAACCAGGGACACACCCAGAGTCACAGCTACCCACTGCTGTGCTTATCGCAGACGCTCAAGGCAAAGGAAGAGCAGCAATGCTCAACTTAAACGGGAGACACCATCGAAGAAGGAATCCCAGATAAAATGAAGTTGGCATCTCAATCCCCCAGGGATAGAAAATGGCAAGTTTAAATAAGAGCTCCACTTAGCTGTTAGTCGTTTAGCCAGAGAGGGAATGTCCCTCTCCCCTCTGTCTAGTTATAAAGCCGGCCCCCCCCCCCCCATCTGACACTGATATAAATCAAGGCCCTTCAGGGAACTCAGAGCTTGCTGAAGCTCCCAAGAAGCTGCAGAATACGGAAGTGCTACGACACACTCAGACCAGGCACATGGGCAAACTCTCCCAGGGTTACCAGGACTGAGAATGGCGAGACATCATTGCAGACCCTGTGTGCTTTAACAGAAGTAACTGAATGTTTCTTGCTGAGTCTGCACCTGTGACAGTGGGACTATTTTGTAATATTGTTGTGAGTCCTGTTTGTGCCTTAGTTTCCCCATAAGCTGCATTGTTACCCAGTGGGTGGAAAAGTGCTGTTTGCTTTCTGGGCAGGCAAAGAGACAGACGGTGGGTGTCTCTCAGTTGTCTGGGCCTTAGTCTCCATCTCGCTGGAGCAGCTGAGGAGACTGGTGAATCCAACTGCCAGGACATCACACATAGCGACCAAGGACCCAGAGGGAGATGGACAACAATCCCTGGCTCAAGATCAATAGACTGGAGAGGTGTGAGGGGGGGATAAGAGCTGGGGGCTGGGAGGAGTCGGGGGCAGACCCAGGGTCCATCAACACATCATTCTAAAGGCCACAGCAGCAAGTCTCAGAGCCAAGGACTTGGGCTCGCAGGCGTTGCACTACAGCGCTAAAAACAGCTGTTGTGATGAAGTGGGTTTTTCCCCTTGTTATGTTGTACATGAGCCGATATGAACCTTACTTTTAGCATGTATACTGTGTGCCTCAGTTTCCCTGTGTGCTGCACCAATGTCTAGGGTGCTGGGACTAAGGGTGTGTGACTTTTGCTGAGATCCTCAGGGGCAGGTGAGGCAGCTCCAGCTACCTGCATGTAAGCAATGGACGGTGCCCTTTGGAACCTGAGACCCAGGAGGGGGATGATGCAACCAGGTAACATTTTGCCCAAGATAAAGACTGGAGGGGCAACAGGCAATTCGGAGGTTGGGCCACTGGAAGCCAGTCAGTCTCCTGTTTGGGACTTGGGGGGGGGGTCCAGGGCACCAGGCCCTGGATCCCCCCCGGCAAGGTGGACTTTACAGAATAGTCCTGCTTTCAGTGCTAACAAGCTCTGTTCTGAGCAATGTTCCTGGCGACTAATAAACCTTCTGTTTTACATGCTGATTGAGAGTCATGGCTGACTGCAAAGCTAGCGGGCAGGGCCCTTCTGGCTTTCCCAGGGGTCCCGTCCAGGTGCAGGAAGCGCAGGGTGAGAACAGGGGTGCTGAATGCTCTGAGGTCAGACCCAGAAAGGCCATAGCTGAAAAGTCGTCTTGCCCCTGTGATAATATGAGGGGAGGCACGCTACACCAGAGTCCTGTCCGGCTTCATACACAGCAGTTCCAGAGTACCGGGCCTGTGTTTCTGTGACAGCTGTTTGTATGTTCTGGCTTGCGCTGGAACTCAGGCTCCGAAGCTCAACCCTACCCCAGACTTCACAGCCCAGGCCTACCTGTCTCCACAGCTGTTTTTAGTGCTGTACCATGCCTGAGTCTGTAGACCTGGGCTCCCAGACTCACTGCCGCAGGTGTTGGAAAAGTGTTGACGTACCATTTGTCTCCCTGGGGCTGCCATGTCCCATGTCAACATACAGGAGTGGAAACATAAGAACGGCCATACTGGGTCAGACCAAGGGTCCATCTAGCCCAGTATCCTCTCTACTAACCGGCCAATGCCAGGTGCCCCAGAGGGAATGAACAGAAGAGGCAGTCACCAAGTGATCCATCCCCTGTCGCTCATTCCCAGCTTCTAACAAACAGAGGCTAGGGACACCATCCCTGCGCATCCACTGATGGACCTGTCCTCCAGGAACTTCTCTAGTTCTTCTTTGAACCCTGTTATAGTTTTGGCCTTCACAACGTCCCCGGCAAGGGGTTCCACAGGTTGTTAGTGCTTTTTGTGAAGAAATACTTCCTTTTGTTTGTTTTAAATCTGCTGCCTAGTAATTTCATGTGGTGATCCTGGTTCATGTGTTATGAGAAGGAGTAAATAACACTTCCTTGTCCAATTTCTCCAAACCAGAAATGATTTTACAGACCTCTATCATATCCCCCCCCTTACTCACTTCTTTTCCAAACTGAACAGCACCAGTCTTACTAATCTCTCCTCATACGGACGCTGTTTCATCCCCCTAATAATTTTTGTTGCCCTTTTCTGTACTTTTCCGATTCCAATGTATTTTTGAGATGGGGTGACCACATCTGTACACAGTATTCAAGATGTGGGCATACCGTGGATTTATATAGAGGCAATATGATATTTTCTGTCTCATTATCTATCCCTTTTCTAATGGCTCCCAACATTCTGTTCGTTTTTTAGCTGCCGCTGTACACTGAGTGAATATTTTCAGAGAACTATCCACAGTGACTCCAAGATCTCTTTCCTCAGTGCTAACAGCTCATTTAGACTCATTTTGTATGTACAGTTGGGATTATTTTTTCCAATGTGCATTACTTTGCATTGATCAACATTGTATTTCATCTGCCATTTTGTTGCCCAGTCACCCATTTTTGAGAGATTCTTTTGTAGCTCTTTGCAATCTGCCTGGGACTTAACTACTTTGAGTAGTTTTGTATCATCTGCAAATTTTGCTACCTCACTTTTTACCCCTTTTTTCAGATCATTTATGAATATGTTGAATAGGACTGGTCCCAGCACAGACCCCTGGAGGACACCACTATTTACCTCTCTCCATTCTGAAAACTGACCATTTATTCCTACCCTTTGTTTCCTGTCTTTTAACCAGTTACTGACCCATGAGAGAACCTTCCCTCTTATCCCATGACAACTCACTTTGGTTAAGAGCCTTTGGTGAGGGACCTTGTCAAAAGCTTTCTGAAAGTCCAAATACTCTACATCCAATGGATCCCTCTTGTCCAAGTGCTTGTTGACTCCCTTAGAGAATTCTAGCAGATTGGTGAGGCAAGACTTCCCTTTACAAAAGCCTTGTTGACTCTTCCCCAACAAACTGTATTCATTTGTGTTTCTGATAATGCAGGGCCCATGCCAGGCACCTCAGACCCTAGTCACAAGCCAAGCCAGATTTTTGTCAAGGGAAGCTCTGACATGTTCCCCCTTAGATGTGGTGAAGGCTCATCCCTGAGGATCTCTGGTAGGAGGAGACAGCCCTGCCTGCTGGATGCCAGTGGTCAAGGGACTGTCTCGCCCTGCAGGTTGGTGTGGGGGGATGCAGAGCCAGACTTGGAGCAAGGCAGTGTGGCTAAGAACAACTCAGCTGTGTTGGGCAGGACCGCAGTGGGTGCCTGCGTTCAGATAGCAGCCCCTGAGATGCAGCATGGTGGTAGAGGAGATAGCTCGCTGCCATCTCAATTTGCCTGATTGTCCCCAACAAGGCAGCAGCATCGAGCCTCACTCTGTGCTTCCCGATGGCAGGGAGCCAGGTGTCACTAATCTGGCTGTGGCAGAGTATCCCTTGTGGGAGCCGATGGGGAGTGCATGTGAAAGTCCAATACCCTACCCCAGTGAGTGCTGCAGTGTGTCTCTTTCTAGTGGGCTGGCACTCAACCGCCGGACGAGGGCTCTTGGCTTTTCCATTCCCTCTTGGGATCTCAGGTGAAAAACACAACAGCCTATAGACAGCTAACAAAGCTACAAAAGAATGGGAAAGAAAAACCTGGAGCCAGCTCCCTGCAGGCTCTGGGCTCTCTTCCTTCACTGCGCACTGCAGGGCTCACTGGGGGTTCAGAGCAAGTCTCAGCCTGTTCCCCTTTTAGTTCAGGGGCTGCACACCCTGCTCTGCGACAGCAGGGGCTCTGCTAGCCTCTCTCCAGGGCCGGAGCTCCACAACCTGGTCCAGTCTCAGGTCTGCCCCCAGCTCAGGTGAGTTCCCTCCTTGTAACTCCTCAGGCAGGGCCACTCCAGGCCAGAGCAGCTCCTTAACCCCTTCCCTGCCAGTGCAAGGTCTGCATACTCCATCACACAAACATAAGAATGGCCAGACTAGGTCAGACCAATGGTCCATCTACCCCAGTACCCTGTTTTCCAACAGTGGCCGATGCCACAACTACAGTATAAGATGTCAATCAACAATTAATCTATACAACAATTAACTTTGAAAAGTCGTGGTGATTGGGGGAGGTCCTGGACTATTGGAAAAAGGCAAATATTAGTGCCCATCTTTAAACAAGGGAAGGAGGAGAATCCAGGGAACTACAGACCGGTCAGCCTCACCACAGTCCCCGGAAAAATCATGGAGCAGGTCCTCAAGGAATCCATTTTGAAGCACTGGAGGGTGATCAGGAACAGTCAACATGGATTCACCAAGGGCAAGTCATGCCTGACTAACCTGGTTGCCTTCTATGATGAGATAACTGGCTCTGTGGATATGGGGAAAGTGGTGGATGTGATATATCTTGACTTTAGCAAAGCTTTTCATACGGTCTCCCACAGTATTCTTGCGAGTAAGTTAAAAAAAATCTGGATTGGATGAATGGACTATAAAGTGGATAGAAAGCTGGCTAGATGGTCAGGCTCAACGGGTAGTGATCAATGGCTCCATGTCTAGTAGACAGCTAGTATCAAGCGGAGTGCCCCAAGGGTTGGTCCTGGGGCTGGTTTTGTTCACATCTTCATTAGTGATCTGGATGATGGGATTAATTGCACCCTCAGCAAGTTTGCAGAGGACACTAAACTAGGGGGACACGTAGATACTCTGGAGGATAGGGATAGGGTCCAGAGTGACCTAGACAAATTAGAGGATTGGGCCAAAAAAAAATCTGATGAGGTTCAACAAGGACAAGCGCAGAGTCCTGCACTTAGGACGGAAGAATCCCATGCACTGCTACAGGCTGGAGACCGACTGGCTAAATCACAGTTCTGCAGAAAAGGACCTGGGGATTCCAGTGGACAAGAAGCTGGATATGAGTCAGCAGTGTGTCCTTATTGCAAAGAAGACGAACAGCATATTGGGCTGCATTAGTAGGAGCAGTGCCAGCAGATCGAGGGAAGTGATTATTCCCCTCTATTCGGCACTGGTGAGGTCACATCTGGAGTACTGTGTCCAGTTTTGGGCCCCACACTACAGAAAGGATGTGGATAAACTGGAAAGAGTCCAGCGGAGGGCAAAGAAAATGATTAGGGGGCTGGGGCACATGATTTGTGAGAGGCTGAGGGAACTGGGATTGTTTGGTTTGCAGAAGAAAGGAATGAGGGGGGATTTGATAGCTGCTTTCAACTACCTGAAAGGGGGTTCCAAAGAGGATGGATCTAGACTGTTCTCAGTGATAGCAGATGACAGAACAAGGAGCAATGGTCTCAAAATTGCAGTGGGGGAGGTTTAGGTTGGATATTAGGAAAAACGTTTTCACTAGGAGGGTGGTGAAGCACTGGAATGGGTTACGTAGGGAGGTGGTGGAATCTCCATCCTTAGAGGTTTTTCAGGCCTGCCTTGACAAAGCCCTAGCTGGGATGATTTAGTTGGGGCTGGTCCTGCTTTGAGCAGGGGGTTGGACTAGACGCCTCCTGATGTCCCTTCCAACTCTGATATTCTATGATTCTATGATGTTGGTAGAGCAGGTGCCAGTTCTTGCCAAGGCTGTAGGCATCAGCTGAGCACAGACAAACTCTCAGCTGGGAAACAAACCAGCTTACCTGTACACTAGTATTCTTGAAGACAGGTGCTAGACTTGTGAGGAGGTGGTTAGACTCTATAGAATGCTTCTAAGTTGCTGCCTGCATTAATCTGACTTGTAATACCTGTATCCCGTGCTGTAAGGTGATATGTACGTTTTGCTTTGTAACGGTATAAATGCCTGCTCTGGACTTGTGAACGCAAGCGGGAGGAGAGGTTGCCCTGCCCATCAAGAGGGACTATCAAAACTAAATGGACCATTGTGGAGCATCATGATACAAATACTGGGTTGATAGCCCTCTCACCCCCAGGAAGGTGCTACTGTCAAGAAAGCTGGTCCCATCAGTGTGAACTGCTGTTTGGACTCTCACAGGACTGGAGCCAGGAAACAAAAGCAGGGATCCCCAGAGTCAACCCAGGTTACACCTGAAAGACATTCAGTGCTGACCGATTACTACAACTCTGTCACCTTCTGGAACAACAGGCTGTAACTCAGTTGTGTACCTGCTTTAACCTGTAAAGAACTCTCATTTCTTTTCCTAGCCACTACACCCTGAGCTCATTTACTGTAGGACTGGCTACAAGCGCTGGTGGTATGAGATCTGAAGTACAAACTGACCTGAGGTAAGTGATTGGTCTCTTGGGACTGATGGCAATCTGAAGCTTTTCTCATCTTTGGTGTATGGCAACGAAAGAATCACACAGCCCAGCTTGCCTGGGTGGCAGAGACAGGAGGGCCCCAGGGGCCTGTTGGGGATCCATGGCAAGGCTCGTCTAGTGCTTCCAGAGTCCACGTTTGTTACTGGGCTGGTGACAGCTAACTGCAGAATACAGCAGCATGGGGCAACTGCCCTGCTTTCGACAGCCTGAAGTGAGCGCGGCACTCACGGGCATGAACCACTCCAAGCAGCGAGAGGGTGCACGACCCTCCCAGTTAGTAAGTGTATTTACAAAATCACTATTTCAGCTTGAAGCCCGGGAGTTTTGCCAGCATGAGCGTATTTTATGAGTATGTGCATGAGCCCATGTGTCACGCACCACCAGTCCGGTGGGTCATGCACTGGCTATGCAGTAAGGGGCAGACAGGAGGCGTATGTTCACCCCACAACCCCGATACTGGAGTGCGCCAGCAGGGGCCACCCGGGGCAGGTAGAGCGTGAGACGCAGCCTGTGGCTGGTGGGATGACACTAGTGCCCCAAGCCCACCTCCCATCACACCCTCCCTGCACATTCTGCAGGGGCGGGAGAAGCTGGAAGGGCAATAGCAGAGGATGTGGTGATGGCAGAGGAGGTCCAGGCCGGAGACTGGTCAAGGTAATTAAGGACCCTAGATGGCATAGGAGGGCAGCTTTCCTGGCCAGATCCTCCTGGTCTTCCCAATTGGGGTGGGAGCCAGGGGTACAACGAGGGGGGAATCGCTGACCCCCAGGGCCCATTTCCATCCCTCTCTCCCTAACCCTCCCACTCTCCCCTGCCAGGCCAGTCATGCTCTCCTCATGCCCCATGGGATACGTGCTCATGGAGAACTCCCAGAGGAGGGGCATTTACAGTTACATTTGCTGAGAGGCTGGTGGAAGATGGGGCAGGAGCCCACCAGGCAGGAGGGAGGGAGGAAAGGAAAGCTGCCCGAGAAGGACCCATTCCCCCACTGCAGACAGAGAGCCCCTGGGAGCCAGGTGACCAGGCCCTCCTGCCACTGGCCCCTGCATATCAGGCTGCCTCTTACCTTGGCTGCTGTGCCAGCTTCATAAAAGGCCTTGTCTGCGGGGATGAGCTCAGTGTGGCGCAGAAGGGAGATGGAGAGCTTGGCTGCCACGACATCCTGAGGACAAAGATGCCTTGAGAGCCACCCGGAGCCAATACGTATGAGAGACAGTGACCCAGTCCGGATCCCCAGCGCTCAATGTCTGAGCTCCAGAGACCCCTGCCCAGATCCCCAGTGCCGGGTGTCTGAGCCCCAGAGAGCCCTGTCCGCCGTCTGCCCTGCCCAGATTCCCAGCGCCCAGTGTCTGATCCCCGGAGATCCCTGACCTCCCTCTGCCCTGCCCAGATCCCCAGCGCTCAATGTCTGATCCCCGGAGAGCCCTGCCCTCCCTCTGCCCTGCCCAGATCCCCAGCGCCCAATGTCTGATCCCCGGAGAGCCCTGCCCTCCCTCTGCCCTGCCCAGATCCCCAGCGCCCAATGTCTGAGCCTCAAGAGCCCTTCCCCCCTCTGCCCTGCCCAGATCCCCAGTGCCCAATGTCTGAGCCCTGGAGAGCCCTGCCCAGATCCCCAAGACCCAGTGTCGGATCCCCGGAGAGCTCTGCTCTCCCTCTGCCCTGCCCAGATCCCCAGCGCCCAGTGTCTGATCCCCAAAGAGCCCTGCCCAGATCCCCAGCGCCCAATGTCTAAGCCTCAAGAGCCCTGCCCTCCCTCTGCCCTGCCCAGATCCCCAGCGCCCAATGTCTGAGCCCCAAGAGCCCTGCCCTCCCTCTGCCCTGCCCAGATCCCCAGCGCCCAGTGTCTGAGCCCCAGAGAGCCCTGCCCTCTCTCTGCCCCGCCCAGATCCCCAACTGTTATAGGGCTCCTCCCGTGCACTGACTCGCAGTGTGTCACTCTGTGCTCTCACAACAGGGATCCCCAATGCCACCCCTGGCTCTGGCGGGCCCAGGACACCATCCCCACGTTCCCCTAGGCAGCACCCTCTGCAATGGCTGAATGCACCGGAGAGGGCCACAACCAGGTGTTTTGCCACCAGAACCCCCTGCCCATGGATCCCAGAGATGGAGGCCAAGCAGAGAGCAAGGCAGACCTTACCAGCTGCTTCACACCCTGCGCGGCGGAGCGAGTGGCATAGTAGTGCGATATCAGCAGCATGGTCTCAAACTCCGCATGTGCGGGGGTGTTTGCTTCGCTCGACTTCACCAGGTTCTCACACTACAGAGAGAGGGAGCATGTGAGCACGTGGGGCCCGTGGCATCCAGGCCACAGAGCATGCAGGGCAGGCCAGGGGGTGGGTAGGGAAGCAGTGGATGCTAAACAGAGCTGCAAGGGGTTGGAAGGGGCAAAGGGAGCTGAGACACTGAGCAGTGGGGGGCAGCGGGAGCCATGGGCGCTGAGCAGTGCTGGGGGCAGAACTCTGAACTCTGCTGCGGGTAGGGATCTCGCCAGCAGGGGCAGCGCGGTTGCACTCACTAGGTTGAAGAGGACGTCACGCAGGTCGGCCCAGCTGGGATAGGCCTCAGCGCTGTTCATGCCGGGTGCGTTCACCATCTCCACAAAGAGACGCTTGTAGATGTTGAAATTCTGCATGAGGGGGGAAGCCACATATCCTGGGCATCAGGTGAGAGCTGAGGGGAGCCCCAGTCTCTCCCGCCGCACAAGCAAACACAGGCAGGAGGTCCCAGCAGCTCCCCACGCGCAGATCCTGCAGTGATGTGTCCAGTCGGTATGCAGGGAACAGTGGTCCCAGAACTGCCCCCTGGCAATGCAGGCTCCTCCCCAGGCCTCTCTCTACAGCCCAGAGTCTCCCAGGAAAGAACAAGACAAAGTGGCACCTGGCAGGACCTTGGCCTGTCCCAAATGCAGCACACGTGGGGTAGATCCTCAGCCTCCTCCCCATCTCCTCTGCACAGGAGGCAGAGGGAGCGGGAAGTGGCCGCAGACCCAGTGTGGGGGGGCCCCTGTGGGTGCAGAGCTGGGTCCTATACCACCTTCCCGACAGACATGGCCCAGAGAGAGAGCGGCATGGCCAGAGCACAAGGCCCCAGCCTAGGGGCCAGGGCTGGAGAGGATCCCAGGGCTGCACTGAACGTCTCCTTTACCTGCAGGTTGGCAGGAGCTCCATGCTGGACATACAGACTCAGTGCTTTGTCATAGCTGCCGTCCCGGATGAGGTGGGTTGCGTACAGAGCGACATACTTGTGCAGGACCTTATAATTCTGGAGCAGGGACAGAGAGAGGAAGCAATGGCTGGGCCAGGCTTTAGATGCAGATCCTCCGTAGAACTTACTCACCATCTCATGATTTACTCCTCCACTCATTTGGGTGTCACCTCGGCATTTTACCAGCAGTGATTTGATATTTTCTGTCAGGCCACTGATCTGGATATAGAACAGCACTGGACAGAGAACAGAGCGCTCCTGGACCCTACTAGAAACACCCCCGTTAGACAAAGATTTCCTATTCAGCCACTCCTGGCAATCTACCATGTAAACAGCTTTTGATCCACTTATTATGGACTGCAATGATTTTGTGTAATGCTAAGTTTTTCATCATGTCACAGAATCATAGAATATCTGGGCTGGAAGGGACCTCAGGAGGTATCTAGTCCAACCCCCTGCTCAAAGCAGGACCTATCCCCAATTAAATTATCCCAGCCAGGGCTTTGCCAAGCCTGACCTTTAAAACCGCTAAGGACGGATGCATTTGTCCTTGTTAAATTTCATCCTATTTACTTCAGACCATTTCTCCAGTTTGTCCAGATCATTTTGAATTTTAATCCTGTCCTCCAAAGCACTTGCAACATGCACATGGCTTTTCTTGTTTTATTTTTTGCCCTCCTTAAGTACAATAGAGAAATCCTTGCTTGGATGGAAACGAAAATCTGAGTAAATTCATCTGGCAGTTTTGTCTCTTAGGACGGAAGAGTCCCATGCACTGCTACAGGCTGGGGACTGACTGGCTAAGCGGCAGTTCTGCAGAAAAGGACCTGGGAATTACAGTGGATGAGAACTGTATATGAGTCGGCAGTGTGCCCTTGTTGCCAAGAAGGCTAACGGCATTTTGGGCTGTATAAGTAGGGGCATTGCCAGCAGATCGAGGGATGTGATCATTCCTCTCTATTCAGCATTGGCGAGGCCTCACCTGGAGTACTGCGTCCAGTTTTGGGTCCCCCACTACAGAAAGGATATGTACAAATTGGAAAGAGCCCAGCGGAGGGCAATGAAAATCATCAGGGGGCTGGAGCACATGACTTACCAGGAGAGGCTTAGGAAACTGGGGTTATTTAGTCTGCAGAAGAGAAAAATAAGGGAGGATTTGATAGCAGCCTTCAACTGCCTGAAGTGGGGTTCCAAAGAGGATGCAGCTCGGCTGTTTTCAGTGGTGGCAGATGACAGAACAAGGAGCAATGGTCTCAAGTTGCTGTGGGGGCGGGGGGTTTAGGCTGGATATTAGGAAACACTATTTCACTACAAGAGTGTTGAAGCATTGGAATGGGTTACCTAGGGAGGTGGTGGAATCTCCATCCTTGGAGGTTTTTAAGGTCAGGCTTGACAAAGCCCTGGCTGGGATGATTTAGCTGGGGTTGGTCCTGTTTTGAGCAGGGGGTCGGACTAGATGACCTCCTGAGGTCTCTTCCAACCCTAATCTGCTATGATTCTATGTGGGCGTACCATGGATTTATATAGAGGCAATATGATATTTTCTATCTTTTCTAATGGTTCCCAACATTCTGTTCACTTTTTTGACTGCTGCTGCACATTGAGTGGATGTTTTCAGAGAACTATCCATAATGACTCCAAGGTGTCTTTCTTGAATGAAAACAGTTAATTTAGACCCCATCATTTTATATGTATAGTTGGGATTATGTTTTCAAATGTGCATTACTTTGCATTTATCAACATTGAATTTCTCCTGTCATTTTCTTGCCCAGTCACCCAGTTTTGTGAGATCCCTTTGTTGCTCTTCACAGTCTGCCTGGGACTTAACTATCCTGAGTAGTTTTGTATCATCTGCAAATTTTGCCACATCACCGTTTACCCTTTTTCCCAGATCATTTATGGATATGTTGACTAGGACTGGTCCCAGTTCAGAGCACTGGGGACCACCACTATTTACCTCTCTCCATTCTGAAAACACCATTTATTTCTACCCTTTGTTTCCTGTTTTTTAACCAATTGCCAATCCATGCGAGGACCTTCCCTCTTATCCCAGGACAGCTTACTTTGCTTAAGAACCTTTAGTGAGGGACTTTGT
Organism: Chelonoidis abingdonii; assembly: GCF_003597395.2. Classification (NCBI taxonomy): domain Eukaryota; kingdom Metazoa; phylum Chordata; order Testudines; family Testudinidae; genus Chelonoidis; species Chelonoidis abingdonii. The sequence continues at coordinate 598,935 of NC_133771.1, read as the reverse complement.
CAAGGCTTTCTGAAAACTTAAGCACACTATAGCCACTGAATCCCCCTTGCCCACATGCTTGTTGAACCCCTCAAAGAATTCTAGTAGATTGGTGAGGCATGATTTCCCTTTACAAAACCATGTTGACTCTTCCCCAACAAATCATGTGCAACTCTGTGTCTGACCATTTTGATCTTTACTATAGTTTAAACCAGTTTGCCTGTTACTGAAGTCAGGCCTGCAATTGCTGGGATCACCTTTGGACCCATTTTTAAAAATTAGCATCACATTTGCTATCCTCCAGTTATTTGGTACAGAAGCTGATTTAAATTATAGGTTACAATCTACAGTTAAGAGTTCTGCAATTTCACATTTTCCTTCAGAACTCTTGAGTGATACCATCTGCTCCTGGTGACTTACTACTGTTTAGTTTTATTAATTTGTTCCAAAAACCTCTCTAATGACATGTCAATCTAGGACAGTTCCTCAGATTTGTCACCTAAAAAGAATGGCTCAGGTTTGGGAATCTCCCTAACATCCTCAGCCATGAAGACTGATGCAAAGAATCCATTTAGCTTTTCTGCAACGGCCTTGTCATCCTTGAGTGCTCCTCTAGCATCTCGATCATCCAGTTGCCCCACTGGTTGTTTAGCAAGCTTCCTGCTTCTGACGTACTTAATTTTTTTATTTTTTTTGGTATTACTTTGAATCTTTGGTGAGCTGTTTTTCAAATTCTTTTTTGGCCTTTCTAATTATATTTTTACACTTCATTTGCCAGAGTTTATGCTCCTTTCTATTTTCCTCACTAGGATTTAACTTCCACTTTTAAAGGAGGCCTTTTTGTCTCTCACTGCTTCTTTTACTTTGTTGTTTAGCACAGTGGCACTTTTTTGGTTCTCTTACTATGTTTGTTAATTTGGGGCACACATTTAAGTTGAGCCTCGAATATGGTGTCTTTAAAAAGTTTCCATGCAGCTTCCAGGGATTTAATTTTTAGCACTGTACCTTTTAATTTCTGTTTAATTAACGTCCTCATTTTTGTGTAGATCAGACATTCTGTGGCTCACAAGCACCACGGAGCTGTGGTCACTAATGATAACACACATTCTGACAGACGTTACACCTCCTGCATAAGGGCTTAGGCCAATCTCTACCTGTTAGAGACTGGAATGAGATCAATGTGGGGCTCTGATTATTTCATGCTGCTGCCGCCAGGCTCTGGCACTTCCCTGGGGGCTGTCTCAGGCTCAATTTCGTGAGGCAAACTCTATATTCCCAACTGTCCTATCTGCCCCACTCCTCCCCCTTACTCTCGTTCTCGCCCCGCAGAGCCTGGGCCCTGGCATTCAACCTGGCCTGCGCAGCAGTGGCAGAGCTGCGAGCATGGTGCCCAGGGCTGGAGTGGTACCTGCTTGGCCGCAGTCTCCAGGCACTTCTCCCACTGCTCCCGCTCTGCATACATGTCCAGGGCAGCCATGACATCCACTCCCACTAGCTGTGGAACAGGAGAGAGCCACAACACCCTGAGAATGGACTGAGCAGGGCAGGTGCCTCCCGGCGTGGGCGCCCAACCCCCCACCACTCCCCAGCGTGGGCGCCCAGCCCCCTTCCCCAGCACGGGCATCCAGCCCTCCCCCACCACCTGCCAGCACGGGCACCCAGCTCTCCCCCACCACTCCCCAGCACGGGGGTTCAGCACTCCCCCACCGCCCCTGAGCACGAGCACCCAACCCCCACTTCCACCCCCCAGCACGGGCACCCAATGCCCCTGCCCCCTAGCATGGGTGTCCAGCCCTCCCCCCCCGCCCTCCAGCACGGGCACCCAGCCACACGCATCACACTGCCCTGCACATTAACACCCAGACCCCCACACAATGCACCACCCCCAGCACAGAATGGCCCTGCCCCCTCACCCAGCCCCATGGGAGGGCCCCTTGGGCACAGAACGACCCTGGCCCCCTGCCCACCCCCAGACAAAAACATTCTTACCGAATCCACTTTGCCCTGATTCTTCAAATACTCCTTATAGCACTGGTCCACATACTCCTCCGACCTGCCAGGCAGAAGCAGACTTTGTTGGCAGCCAAACCCAGCTGGAGGTGCCCAGAGTGGAGCACAGGGGCCTGGCAGGGGTCCCACTGCAGCTGCAGTGACAGGGACAAGGAGCGACCCAGCTGGGGTGAGGAGCAGGGCCTTGTGGCACCTGGAGGGGAGGGCAGACAGATATCCCAGCCCATGGCAGGAGGCTGCGAGGGGAGGGACGGAGGTGCCTGGGGGAAAGGCAGTAGAAAACTGCAGGCAGGGACAGGACTGAGAGCACTCCGGGAGGGAAGGGATGGAGACAGGCAAAAGGAGACGGGGGTAGGACTGGAAGTGCCTTAAGGGCGGTAGGGGGAAATGGGGCTGAGGGTGACTAGGGGACAGTAGGGACACAGGGGAGTGTGGGAAAAAGGGGAACCTGCAGGAGCGAGGGGAACCTGCAGGGGGCAGTGTGTGTGGGGGGGAATAGGACAGAGGGGAACCTGCAGGGGGCATTGTGTGGGGGGGAATAGGACAGAGGGGAACCTGCAGGGGGTAGTGTGTGGAGGGGACAGGACAGAAGGGAATCTGCAGGGGGCAGTGTGTGTGGGGGGAATAGGACGGAAGGGAACCTGCAGGGGGCAGTGTGTGTGTGGGGGGACAGGACAGAGGGGAACCTGCAGGAGGCAGTGTGTGTGTGGGGGTACAGGACAGAGGGGAACCTGCAGGGGGCAGTGTAGGGAGGACAAGACGGAGGGGAACCTGCAGGGGGCAGTGTGGGGACAAGACAGAGGGGAACCTGCAGGGGGCAGTGTGGGGACAAGACAGAGGGGAACCTGCAGGGGGCAGTGTGTGTGGGGAGAATAGGATGGAAGGGAACCTGCAGGGGGCATTGTGTGGGGGGGAATAGGATGGGGGGGCAGTGTGTGTGGGGGGAATAGGACGGAAGAAAACCTGCAGGGGGCAGTGTGGG
>NC_133771.1:588984-592610 GCF_003597395.2 Chelonoidis abingdonii | reverse complement strand
GGAGGGGAACCTGCAGGGGGCAGTGTGGGGACAAGACAGAGGGGAACCTGCAGGGGGCAGTGTGGGGACAAGACAGAGGGGAACCTGCAGGGGGCAGTGTGTGTGGGGAGAATAGGATGGAAGGGAACCTGCAGGGGGCATTGTGTGGGGGGGAATAGGATGGGGGGGCAGTGTGTGTGGGGGGAATAGGACGGAAGAAAACCTGCAGGGGGCAGTGTGGGGAGGACAGGAGGGAGGGGAACCTGCAGGGGGCTGTGAGGGGAGGACAGGAGGGAGGGGAACCTGCAGGGGGCAGTGTGTGGGGAAGACAGGAGGGAGGGGAACCTGCAGGAGGCAGTGTTTGTTGGGGGAATAGGACGGAAGGGAACCTGCATGGAGCATTGTGTGGGGGGGAATAAGACAGAAGGGAACCTGCAGGGGGCATTGTGCGTGGGGGGAATAGGACGGAAGAAAACCCGCAGGGGGCAGTGTGTGTGGGGGGGATAGGGTGGAGGAGAACCTGCAGGGGGCCGTGAGTGGAGGACAGGAGGAAGAGGAACCTGCAGGGGGCCGTGAGGGGAGGACAGGAGGGAGAGGAACCTGCAGGGGGCCGTGAGGGGAGGACAGGAGGGAGGGGAACCTGCAGGGGGCAGTGTGTGGGGAGGACAGGAGGGAGGGGAACCTGCAGGGGGCAGTGTAGAGAGGACAGGACAAAGGAGAACCTGCAGGGGGCAGTGTGTGTGTGGGGAAGAGGACGGAATGGAACCTGCAGGGGGCAGTGTGTGTGTGGGGAATAGGATGGAAGAAAACCTGCAGGGGGCAGTGTGTGTGGGGGGATAGGATGGAGGAGAACCTGCACGGGTCAGTGTGGGGAGGACAGGAGGGAGAGAAACCTGCAGGGGGCAGTGAAGGGAGGACAGGAGGGAGGGGAACCTTCAGGGGGCAGTGTGAGGAGGACAGGACAGAGGAAAACCTGCACGGGGCAGTGAGGAGGACCAGGCCTGAGGATTACCTTGGGTCGAGCTCCTTGGCCACACGTTTTGCCTTGTTCCATTCCTCACCCTCAATGAAGGCATCAATGGCTTCTCGGATGAGGTCCAGGCTGAGGTAGAGCTCAGCTGCCTGCAGAAACGAAGCAGGGTCACGCTTGGGTATTGTCACCTGGAGCTCCAAGGCCAGAGGACATCTGTGCCCATACCATGGGGCCAGAGCCCTGACTGCAGCCTCTGGGCAATGCTGCATTTAGCCCAGGTCCTGTCTACCGACACAGGCCAATGCCAGAGGTTTCAAGCGGAGTGAATTTTGTATCATTTGTAAATTTGGCCACCTCAGTGTTCCATTGTGAAGACTGGCCACTAATTCCTACTCTGTTTCCTGTCTTGTAACCAGTTACTGACCCATGACAGGACTTTCCCTCTTATCCCATGACTCCTTACTTTGCTCAAGAGCCTTTGATGGGGGACCTTGTCAAAGGCTTTCTGAAAATCCAAGCACACTATGGTGATTGGCTCACCCAGTATTTCATACTCCTAGCCTCAGGACACAGCGCCCAACTCCTTCTCTGGGACATGATGCCCCCTTCCCTGCTCGCCCCCCGGTCAACACGCAGAGACTGCATGGCCTCCAGCCCTCCCTCCTCAAGGACAGAGTGGACTGGTCCCACCAAAGGGACTCCTGATCCCTCCCAAGGACTGTGCTGAGATGGCGTCTGAGAAGCAAAGGAGAATGGAATCTGAAATCAATGGACCCAAACTGGGGTGTGGGAAATGAGATGTAATTGGTGGACAAAAGGAGGAGATGCGTCATTCTGCCCTTTTGGGGCTCCTTATATGGAGACGAGGTGGGAAATCAGGACACCATGCCTCTTGGCAAGTTGTTCCAGTAGTTAATGACTCTCACTGCTAAACATTCACACCTTATTGCCAGTCTGAATTCTAGCCTCAGCTTCCAGCCATGTGCACATGTTAGTCCTGTCTCTGCTAGACTGCAGAGCATGTTATGAAATGTTTGTTCCCTCTGTAGGTACTCACAGACTGTAATCAAGTCACACCTTCACCTTTCATCCCACTGACATTAACACCTCCCTCCCTTCAGCACTGTGCTAACAGCAGCAGCCCCTACCGCACTGTACTTCTTCATGGCCACCAGCTGGGGTCCCACCAGCCGAGTCACCTCCACACTCCGGGGCTGGCCCAGGAATTTAATGGCCAGCTCGGCTGCCTGCAGGACAAGAGGCATCAGCGGTAAAAGGGACGGGAGATATCAGAGAGAAGGGGCCCCGTTGGGGGAGAGCCAGGCCTCAGCCCCGAGACCTGGGGGGGAGTGGCCCCATTGGGGAGAGCCGGGCCCCGGCCCCGAGACTGGGGGGAGGGGCCCTGTCGGGGAGAGCCGGGCGCCGGCCCCGAGACTGGGGGGGAGTGGCCCCATCGGGGAGAGCCGGACCCCGGCCCCGAGACTGGGGGGAGGGACGCTGTCGCAGAGAGTCCAATCCTGGCCCTAGCCCCAGGGGATGCGGTTGTTTGAGGCAGAGCCCTCATGGGTCACTGGTGTCCTGCTCTTCTCTCGGGTCTTGGTCAGTCTGAAGCCCCCAGAGTCACTTGGGAGTTGGACATGGTGTCTCTTTGGGGTAGGGGAGCCCCTGGGGAACCAGAGGAGGGGCGGGGGCTCAGGACTTACCTTCAGCCAGCACTTCTCCACCAGCAGGCTGTTACTGGGATCCTGTACCTTCAGGTAGCAGTCCACAGCCCTGGCGTATTCCCCAGCCTGCTCCCACTGCCGGGCCTGCTCCAGCATGCCCTCCAAGCCTCTGCCAAGACCAATACGGGCGGTGAGACTGTGCTGGGCACGGGGGGATGGTGCAGGGATCCTGGCGGGGCCAGGCCCGGGCATGAGCCCTGCACACAGGGAGAGGCAGGTGTAGGGATGGAGAGAGGTTCAGCTGGTGCTGTCTCCTGCCCCTGCCCAGTGCTCAGGGAGGCAGCACACAACAGGCTTTGAGGCCTCGTCGCAGGGAGCAGAGAACTCAGCCAAGGGCTGCACGTCCCTGCACCGGCTCAGCCCAGCGCCCCCAGCCGAACAACCTTGGCCTACCTGGTCCCTTTCTTGGCAGCCTCCTTGTCGTACTCCTCCTGCAGCACCTCCAGCCGGCTGGGGGCATACTCCTTACAGGTCCGCAGGGCGTCGCTCCACATGCCGGCCTCCTGCGCCAAACACACCAGAGCCACAGTGGGGAGGGTCTTTGCTCAGCCTGCTGGGCTCCCAGGCACCCCAGGGCTGATCCAGCCCTGCCCCAGGGGCCTTGATCCAGCCCCTCACCCCCTCACTGCTACTACCATGGTGGGGACACCACAGCCCCTCATGAACCCCCCCCCCCACAGCTACACCTGGGGAGGGGCACCCACAGCCCCTCCCGATCCAACCCCCCAGTCCCCACCAGCTACTCACAGGGTAGGGGTTGTGGGTTCCAGGCCCAGATCAAGTTCTCAGGTGGGGGACAGGGGAGGTGGATCCTCATGAAGACACTGAGCTCTCGGGGGTACAATGGGGGGGTTCCCTACCCAGACACTGAGCTAACAGGTGATGCTGGTGGTAGAATGTCTGTGCCTAACCGGATAAAGAATGTCAGTGAAGCCAAATGGCAAAAATTA
>NC_133771.1:583239-585534 GCF_003597395.2 Chelonoidis abingdonii | reverse complement strand
GGGGGTTCCCTGCCCAGACACTGAGCTCTCGGGGGTGTTGATGGGGGGGTTCCCTGCCCAGACACTGAGCTCTCGGGGGGATGATGGGGGGTCCCTGCCCAGACACTGAGCTCTCGGGGGGATGATGGGGGATTCCCTGCCCAGACACTGAGCTCTTGGGGATGAGGATGGGGGGGTTCCCTGCCCAGACACTGAGCTCTCGGCGGGGGAGATGATGGGGGGTTCCCTGCCCAGACACTGTGCTCTCGGGGGGAGATGATGGGGGCGTTCCCTGCCCAGACACTGAGCTCTCAGGGGGATGATGGGGGATTCCCTGCCCAGACACTGAGCTCTTGGGGGTGAGGATGGGGGGGTTCCCTGCCCAGACACTGAGCTCTCGGGGGGGGGGGGGGGGGGGGGGGGTTCCCTGCCCAGACTCTGAGCTCTTGAGGGGATGATGGGGGGTTCCCTGCCCAGACACTGAGCTCTCGGGGGTGTTGATGGGGGGGTTCCCTGCCCAGACACTGAGCTCTGTGGGGTGAAGTGGCATTGTCACTGGCCGCACCCACCTTGTAATATTTCACGGCCAGCTCTGGTCGCTGGGCCCGCAGGAGGAAGGCCTCTGCTTTCTGGAATTCCTTCTGCTCAAAGGCGAAGCGAGCCTGCCCCACAAGCACGTCGGCCACACTCTCTGGGTCGTGGGCCTCAGCCACACGCTGGGCAGCGTCCCAGTTCTGGTTGTGGACAAACCTGGGGAGCCAAGGAGACATGCCAGCCTGGGTCCAGCAGATTGGGGTGGGGGAGGGAGCATGAGATCAACTGGAGAGAAGAGCTGCCAGGCTGAGGTCAGGCAGGGGAGCAAGGCCCCCTGGCCTGGAACCTGGATTCAGTCAGCAGGGGGCACTCACATTAGCACCGCTTCCTTGGGCTTCCCAGCTTTAATGAACTCGGTCTCGGCCTCTTCGAACTTGCCCTAGGACAGAGGAGAGCAATCTGCTGACCCCGGCCAGGAGAGGCAAGGACTTCACAGAGCCGGCTTACACGCTCTGGGCTGCAGCATGCCACTTCCCTGGGGAGGCGGAAGAACCTGCCTCGTGCTGGCCCCCGGGTGAGTGCTCTGCAGCCTGGGCACAGTGCAGGGCCTGGGGTCGTACCTCGTCCTCCAGGAACATGGCGTACTTCAAGTGGATCTCAGGTGTCTTCTGCTTCAGCGAGAGCCGGGCCAGTTCGAACGCAAAGTCAAAGACGCTGTGATGAGAGGAAAGGGATGAGGGTGAGCCAAACTACGTCCTGGCTGTGCCCCACATGGAGTGGACGGGCCGGGGAGAGCTGGTGCTGGTGCTGGCAGGCAGAACCCAGGGTGAAGTGGGAGGCTTGTGAGGGGAGCGCTGGGGCTGGGACCCGGCACAGGAGATGGCTGTGGTGACAGATGGTGCAGGCAGTGAGAGCAAAGGGGAGGTGCTGATGCTGTGGCAGGAGGCTGCCCCAGTGGCTGGCAGCTTGTGGTGCTGCTGGTGCCTTGGGCCCCGCAGATGGAAGTTCTGCAAGGCCTCACCTCCCTTAAGCCAAGACGGGAAAAGCTCCTTCCCAGCCCCCAGGGATGGGAGGTGGGCAGAGGGCTGCACAGCAGCTCCTCCTTGGTCCCAGCCTCCATCCCAGGGCCTGTAGCTGCTGTGAGTGAAGGGCATTCCCCAGGCCTGGCTTTGCTCTCCCTGTGCCAGGAGGCGAGCTCCTAGCCTCAGGACACTCACCCATTGTCTGCTGCATGGTCGATGGCCATTTCCAGGAGCCCAAACTTATTGAGGAGTTTCACGGCAGCTTCCCCTCCGAGGCTTTTTGCCCACAGATAGGCCACATGCTTGTAGGAATTCGCCCCCCCATGGGCCTTGGCCACCTGTCCAAAGCAAACAGAGCTGAAGGACCAGCTGAGTCTCCCAGGGGGCTCCTTGCTGGAGCAAGCTGAGTCTGTGGCTCCCTCCCCAACTCAGACCCTTCCCCAAGTTACGGCCTCCCTGCGGCCTGGTGAGGAGGAGGCAAGGATCTGAAGGGGATGGAGTGCAGAGACCTCCCTGCCTCCTCAGCACTGCTCACCCAAGAGGGCAACAGATGTGAATCCCAGCATGCAATGCTCCCTCCTGACCCAAGCGCCTTATCCATCACCACACTCCCTATGTTCAGAGCAGTGCATGTAATGACTTCTTTGTTTCAGTCTTCACTGAGAAGTCTGAAGGAATGTCTAACATAGTGAATGCTTATGGGAAGGGGGTAGGTTTAGAAGATAAAATAAAAAAAGAGCAAGTTAAAAATCACTTAGAA
>NC_133771.1:560310-582321 GCF_003597395.2 Chelonoidis abingdonii | reverse complement strand
CTGTTGCAAAAAAAGCAAACGTGATTCTGGGATGCATTAACAGGTGTGTTGTAAACAAGACACGAGAAGTCATTCTTCCGCTCTACTCTGCAGTGGTTAGGTCTCAGCTGGAGTATTATTTCCAGTTCTGGGCACTGCATTTCAAGAAAGATGTGGAGAAATTGGAGAGGGTCCAGAGAAGAGAAACAAGAATGATTAAAGGTCTTGAGAACATGACCTATGAAGGAAGGCTGAAAGAATTGGGTATGTTTAGTTTGGAAAAGAGAAGACTGAGAGGGGACATGATAGCAGTTTTCAGGTATCTAAAAGGGTGTCATCAGGAGGAGGGAGAAAACTTGTTCACCTTAGCTTCTAATGATAGAACAAGAAGCAATGGGCTTAAACTGCAGCAAGGGAGCTTTAGCTTGGACATTAGGAAAAAGTTCCTAACTGTCGGGGTAGTTAAACACTGGAATAAATTGCCTAGGAAGGTTGTGGACTCTCCTTCTCTGGAGATATTTAAGAGTAGGTTAGATAAATGTCTATCAGGGATGGTCTAGACAGTATTTGGTCCTGCCATGAAGGCAGGGAACTGGACTTGATGACCTCTCAAGGTCCCTTCCAGTCCTAGAGTCTATGAATCTATGAATCTATGCTGTGACTTGCAGCGCTGCCAGCAACACTGCTACTAGACACATACAGGGACCTACTGCTGCCATGTTGTCCTCTCTGTTAAAAAACTGCTGTTACCCTGTACGCGTCCTCCCACATGTCATTCACTCTGTACATGTTCACTGTGGCCTTCCAGTCCTTGGCTTCCAGGTAGTGGTACTCAGCCTCCTGCAAGCGGCCCTCAGTCGCCAGCTCCTGTCATAGGAGATGGTGTGTTAGGGAGTGTCCTAGCCCTCCTGCTGGGATGACTGATCCTTTCCTGCACCCCGAGAGCTTTACCTTCCCCAGATGCAGGTGTGTGTCACTCAGCAAGTCCTTGTGGTATTTTGCTACCAGGCGAATCATCTCATCATACATCTTACACTTTTTATACATGGTGATGGCCAGGTCAGGTTCCTCCACTGTGATGTACAGCCTGAGAACACAAGCACGGAAATGCTGAGACTGCTGCTGGGCCAGGCCCCAGGACGCAGGGGCGGTGGGGCGCAGGCTCTGCCGCCGGGCCAGGCCCCGGGACGCAGGGGTGGCGGGAGCTCACTGTCACTGCACCGGGCCCACGAACCCATCTGCTCCCGGGCCAGCTGGAGCAGGCCAGGGGCTGAATACTCAGACAGGAAATGGTGCACGGCATGTCGTATAGATGAAAGGTGTGGGACTGAGTGCTGTGGAGATGGATGGCTCCATGTAACCTACTCACACGGGTGATGGCCAGGGCCACCTTCCCATCCTGTCCCTAACAGCCTGCCTCAGCTCTCCCCTGGAGGGACCCTCCTGGGTCTCTGGGGCCCAGTCATGCCTTGGCCTCCCTGCTGAGGCTGCCAGCCATCCCAGGGGTTGATGACGGCTTGGTGATACGGATCCAGCTCACTTCATTTAGACCATTAAAGAGCTTATGTCACTGCTACCTGGGATCAATTGGACCTGGTGATTTACATGGGAGTGGCCTAGTATCCCATTTCCTACCACCACCTCGGCAGTCCTGTCCTGGGGCTGACCAGAGCAGTGCCCATAAAGGAGAAAGGCTTGTATTGCATTCTCAATCCCTCAGCCAGCCAGTCCACTCAATAGGAGCTGGCACTCACTGGAGGGAAAAGGCCCTGACTGCCCTCTTGAGCCAACCACTGGATCTGGTCCAGCTCCTCTCTGCCCGTGTGCAAACAGATGCACAAACTGTACAACTGCTCCACACCTAGGAATCCTGCCTGGTGTCTCAGCTGGAGGCTGCCAGTGGCTTGGCGCTGCCCTGCAGAATTCCCCACTGGGTTGGTGACCTTCTGGTCTCTCTCTCATGTACCCAGAGGCCTGTCAGGCTCCCCCTCCTCGTTTTTTATAATAGAAATCTCAGTCCCAGTTCCTCTACTTTTGTGGGAGGGCTGCGTGGATGGTGGGAGAGCAGGCGCCAGAGATCAAACCCCACACTCGCTGAAGGGAGAGCTTTAGCTAGAACAAGTACTTGAGAAAGAAATGCCAGTGTCCCTTCAGAAGGGCTGAGAAAGGTCTCATCATTCTCTGCTCCTCCAAGGAGCCCTCCACAGACCCAGGGGAGAGAGGGTGGGGCATTCCTAATTGGTTCCAGAGCAGGAACGGATACTTGTTTTGGGGGAAAAAAAAAAACAGAAAAATCCCACTGGTTGCTGCAGTTGAGAAAAATGGGAGAGAGATACCTGGAAAAGTAACTGCAGTGCCGGGCCCATGGCAAGGCCAGTGCATTCTGCCCCTGCACAGGGATCAGTGGGGAGACATGCTGCATGGCCTCCTAGGGCCTCCCCAGAAACGGGGAGTGGCAGCAGTGGGGCTCAGAGCTGGGCAGGGAATGGCTACAGGTGGCACACCGGGGAACACCCAGCCTGAAGTTTGTAATGGGAGCTGCTGGCCCAGCCACCAGCCTCACACGGCTGGCTGGGGAGAAGTTAGGCCAGGGTAGCCTGGCAGGGTTGCCTGGGGCTACAGAGGCATGTGAGATGGCTCAAGGGCCACGTAGCTGAGCGGTGACATGTGACCTGCAGGGGGTTTCTATTCCCCACCCTCCAGTCCCAGGAAATCGCCTTTGTCCTCCCATCATAAAACCAACCTCACAGCAAGACTCCTAGGACACATTCCTGGCAGGCCCGGCTGGGGACTGGACTCTGGAGAGACTCAGCCCTGTCCTGCTCCAAGTCCTATGGGCCGCTACTGAGGCCTAGCCCTCCACCCATGGTGTCCAGGCAGACACTCACCGCTCTGCTTCTTTGTATTTGCCCTGCTTCTCCATCTCTTGAGCCTGGGTGATATACAGCACGGACACATCTTCCTGCCTCATGCACTTGGTCGCCAGCTGCAAGGAGACACGAAATAGGTTCCAGCCCCCTACCCAGCAACCACAGCTTAAGGGGATAATGAGAATTTGGGGAGAGACCCCCCCAAAACCCTCACAGATCTGCTCCGGCTCCCTGCTGAGCTAGCCAGGCAGGCCATGGCATATAAACCCAGCCATTCCCCTGGGAATACCAGCAAGGTGTGTGGTGGGCTCAGCTCAGAAGCCTAGGCACTGATTCCAGGCACCCACTGAGCACTCTGCACATGCTGCCCACTGCCAATCTCGCTGGTCTCCATTTTGGATGGTCTGGGAACAGACGCCGACCCCTTTCCCCTGAAGTGCAGATGCTGCATCCACAGCAGACTGTGGGTGCTTGGTCATGCAGCTCAGCGACAGCAGGGCTGAGCCCGGTGGTTGGCCAGTCCTTTTGAGAAGTGCTGTAATTCAGGCCAGAGCCGGACGTGGAGGGAGACACAGACGGCACAGGGAGCAGTGGGCTACCCCGTTCTGTGGCTGGGAGCTCACAGATCCTGCCTGTAGCGGCCCTTTGGGATCAGAGCACTCTCTGCAGGCTGCTGAGCCCAGACATTTACTGCTTTGGAAGGTGTGGAGCAGGGCTCGAGAGACTCAGCCACTCTCAGCCTCTATCCCTACCTTGTGTGCCTGCTCCCAGAGCCCTGCCTGTGTGTACATGTCAATCGCATCCTTAGGCCGATCTCCTTTGATGAACAGCTCCTCTGCAATCTGTGGGGAAGAGGACAGCAGGTGAGCCGTCTCTGGCCGTCGTGGGGCTGGGAGATGCTGGGAGCTGGTGTCTCACCTGGAATTCCTGCAAGGCGGCGTAGTGCTGGGCGATCCTTGGGTAGTACTTAACTGCTATCCTTTTCTCTTGGGAATCCAGGATGTAAATGGCCTTCTTCCACTGCCGGGCCCCCAGGGCTGCCTCAATGGCCTTGACAGAGCACCTAGCACCGGAAGGGACAGAGATCCTTAACAGGCCTGGGAGACCAGATCCGGCGGAGTTCTCCTCACCCGAGAGACAGGCAGTGAGACTGGGAACTGTGTGAGGAGACAGTAAAGCAGCCTCCCTGCTCAGGTCACCTGCATGCGTGTCTGCACAGGGGACAGGGAACTGGAGAGCAAGAAGGGACAGGGAGAACAGCTGGCAAGGAGGGGACGGTGTCACCAGGCCTGGCACGTGGAGGAGAGAAAGTCCACCAGCATCTTAGAGAAACAGCCTAGCAGAGGCTCTGGGCACCTCCTGCAGATCACGAGGGAAGGGCTGTCTAGGATCCGAGCCTAGACGCCAGGTTCCCCATCATAAAACCACCATACACTGGCACAAGAGGGTATCATCAGCGTCCCAGGCTGGGACAGCAGAGGGCTCTGGGCACTGGAAGAGCTGGATGGGTGTGTGGGAGGGAGGGAGGCCAGGGCTGGGATAGCAGAGGGCTCTGGGCACTGGCAGAGCTGGGTGTGGGAGGGAGGGAGCCCAGGGCTGGGATAGCAGAGGGCTCTGGGCACCGGCAGAGGTGGGCGGGTGTGTGGGAGGGAGCCGAGGGCTGGGATAGCAGAGGGCTCTGGGCGGGTGTGAGGGAGGGAGCCGAGGGCTGGGTCAGGTCCGTGGGGCTCCAGCAGACCCTGGAGGGTCCAGCTAGCTCACTAGTGTAAGGAGTCTCACCCAAGTGCATTGCTTTCAGAGCTGCACAGCTGCTGTGGGAATACTCCAGCCTGGCCTTACCTGGCTTCAATGTAATGGTTAATGGCAGCATCCAGCTGCTTCTGCTGCACCAGGTGATCTCCCCAGGCCTCTTCCAGCTTCAGCACCTCCGCAGGGAACGCCACGCGAGCCAGCTCCACCACTGCAAGGGGACAGGAACGTGTCACACAGCCACCAGCTGGGAGAGGACGCTGACCTGGCAGCAGTGAAGACAGGCCCTGGGAGGTTGGGGCTGATTCCAGTAGCGCCTGGCCTCCTGCTGGCTGATAAGCCCAGGAGGAACCCAGCAGCTACAGGAGACGGGAACTCAGGACTGGAAGGGATGGCCTGGGGCATCGAATCCAGTGCCCACTTTGCCTCACCAGGCAATCCTGTTCCTCAGCTCATGGAGCTCCAGCTCAGAACTAGAGCTGTGGATAGGAAGACGGGCAGCGATGACACCCAGCCAGGTCCTCTGGGCTCCGGGGCAGCATTTGTGCAGCAACAGGACAGGGCATCCCTGCATCCCAGCAAGAGGTGATGGGGGTGCTCACACCAAGGAAGGGGGATGGGGACCATGGTACCTTTCAGGAAGGCAGAGCCCTTGCGGTAACACTCCAGAGCCTTCTGGGGGTTCCTGATCGTCTCAAACAGGTCTCCAGCCTAGCACACACACACAGGCTGTCAGGCAGGCTGCAGAGCCGCTGACCCACCTGCCACATGTCACACCAGGCTGGGGGCTAGTACCAGAGCTCCCAGGCCCCCACCACTGCCCCAGCCATGCACCCCGCCAGGTACAGAGCCCCCAGGCCCACCCACAAGCCATGGGGTCCTGGAGCCGTTACCCTGCATGCCACTCAGCCTGGGGCTGGTCCTGGAGCTGCCAAGCAGCTGCCTGTTTGTTTCCTGTGGAGATGCCAGCAGGTACCACGAAGAGCTGCTTGGAAGTTCCCAGCAACTCCAGGGACGGGGGATGAGGGCTCCTGCCCCAAGCCCTCTATCTCTAGGGCGCAGGGAACTGGCGCCACAGCTCTGTGCAAGTGAGGCTCCAACTCTCCTGGGGGTAGGGGCTGAAGGGAGTGTGGGGGTAAGGCTGTTACTCGGTGAGAGTGAGGGGGAGGCTCTGACTCTGGGGGAGGGGGCTGAGGGAGGGGCGAGGTGCTGACTTGGGGGGTTGAGGGAGGGGCAGGGCACTGACCCTGGGGGAGGGGGCTGAGGGAGGGGCAAGGCGCCAACCTGGGGGCTGAAGAAGGGGGCTGAGGGAGGGCGAGGAGCTGACCTGGGGGGTTGGGGAAGGGAGTGGCTCTGACCCTGGGAGAGGGAGCTGAGGGATGGGCAAGGTGCTGACCCTGGGGGCTCGGGGAGGGGCGAGGCGCTACCCTTGGGGCTGGGGGAGGGGCGAGGCGCTGACCTGGGGGCTGGGGAGCGGCCGAAGCTCTGACCCTGGGCGAGGGGTTGAAGCTCTCACCTGCTCGTACAGCTCCCCTTTGATCAGCGCGGTGGTGATTCGGTTGATGACATCTCCATTGGCCAGGAGCGAGTCTCTAGCCATGGCCAGCCGAGCAGCTCGGGCCGGCAGTCCGGCCCTCAGGTACAGGCCCACAGCGGCCAGGTGATCCCCCTGGCTCTCCTGCACCTCCCCAGCCTTCTCCTCCTGCTGCGTGTCCAGCAGCCACTGGTAATAGCCCCGGCGCAGCTTCTCCACCGCCGGGTGCCCCTGGTGGAGGCAGGAGGGCAGCATCTGTCAGCCCCGGCCCCACCCCTCCTGCAGGCTTCTCCCAGTGCCAGGCACAGACGCCGCCCAGAGCCCCCCACATTCCCCTCCGCTCCGCCCCACAGCGCCCCCTGAGCTCCACCTGCCCGGCCCCACCCCTCCTGCAGGCTTCTCCCAGTGCCAGGCACAGACGCCACCCAGAGCCCCCCACATTCCCCTCTGCTCTGCCCCACAGTGCCCCCTGAGCTCCTCTCTGCTCTGCCCCACAGTGTCCCCTGAACTACCTTTCCCTCCCCTCCACAGCACTCCCTGAGCTCCCCTCTCCCTCCACTCAGCCCATTTCCCCTGAGCTTCTCTCCCATCTGCTCCTCCCCACAGCACCCCCTGAGCTCCCCTCTGCTCTGGTCAGCCCCACATGCCTCCCTCCCCCAGCCTTGTGTCCCCTCATGAGCCCCTCTCAGTTCCATTCCCCAGCTGCATGGCCCAGCAGGATGCACTGCCTTTCCTCCCAGGCCTCCTCACCTGCCAAGTCTACAGCACCCAGACCCGCTGCAGACCCATGTACCTTCCCAGCCTGCCTGATAACAGCCTCCTCCCCCAGCTGTCAGCCGCAGGAATCCTCCTTCCTTACCCCGTCCCTGGCATCACAGTCAAGCCCCTCATTCAACCCCCGCCCTGTCCCTCCATTCCCTTCTGCAGCTCTGTGCACACGTGGAGTGATAACATGCCCTCCCCTCTTCTTTACAGCAGGGGCCTTGCCCAGGCTGGGAACCCCCAGGCACCTCCCCACTCAGCCACCTGGCACTGAACTGGCTCATCCGAGTCCAACTGGGAGCCTCCCAGGCAGGTGCAAGCTCTCCGAGACAGAACTCACACTCAGACGTTATCCCCCAGCACAGATGGAGCACCCCAGCAGGGCCCAGCCCACAGACAAGGGAGGGCAAAACGCAATATACACGGTACCTTGGCCTCTGCCACCACAATGCACTCCTCCCACATGTGCAGCTCCTGGTACATTTCCATGGCCTCCTCCACCGCGTTCTGGGCACAGAGAGCAGAGCGTTACTATGGGGCGGGCTTCCCTCTCTGCTGACTCGTCAGCCTGAGCCTGGGGAACACCCTGCCAAAACGAAGCCAGGCTGGGCACTTCAGACAATGAGTCCGAATAGTGGGCAGCAGGGCAAACCTCACAGCCAATAAACAAGCCCACCACACCTCAAGGAAACCTCGCTCCCACCAAGAAGAGCTGTGAGAATGATTAAAGGGTTAGACACCTGCCTCACAGTGACAGACTCCAGGAGCTCAAGGGGAAGGGGTGACTTGATCACAGGCTCTGAGTACCTACATGGAGAACAAATATTTAACAGCAGGCTCTTGGGTCTAGCAGAGACAGGGCTTACACAGCCCAGTGGCTGGAAGTTAAAGCGAGACAAATTCAGACTGGAAATAAGATGCAAAGACAGTAATTAACCACAGGAACAATTTACTAAGGCCGTGGTGGATTCTCCATCATCAACAACTTTTAAATCAAGACTGGATGTTTTCCTAAAAGCTCTGCTCTAGGAATTATTCTGAGGCAGGTCTCTGGCCTGTGTTCTACAGGAGGTCAGACTAGATGATCACAACGATCCCTTCTCTAGGAAACTATGAGCCCCACCGCACTGCAGGGCAAACCTCACAGCCAGTTGTGGAGAGGTTATACAGTTCCTGGTCCTGAGGGTCACCAAACAGGACCAGGATGCGATGCAGTGAGAAGCTTAAGAAATGTAGGAAGTCGGCATCCTTTCAGAAGTGCTGCACCGAGTCTTCATTTATTCACTCTAATTTAAGGTTTCAAGTGCCAGTAATAAATTTTAATGTTTTTAGAAGGTCTCTTTCTATAAGTCTACAATATCTAACTAAACCATTGTTGTATATAAAGTAAATAAGGTTTTTAAAAAGTTTAAGAAGCTTCATTTCAAATTAAATTAAAATGCAGAGCTCCCTGGACCGGTGGCCAGGACTCGGGCAGTGTGAGTGCCACTGCAAATCAGCTTGTGTGCCGCCTTTGGCACACGTGCCATAGGTTGCCTATCCCTGCTCTAGACGCTGCTTAAAGCTTGGCACTCTGTGCTTATGTCCTCACAGCAGTGGATGTCAGCCGTGGGAAATCCCTCTCTCAGGGGTAAAGGAAAGACTTGCACAGCAGCAGAGTGGTGAGGGAGTGGGAGCAGTGGAAAGCCAGGGAGCAGAGCTGCGAAAGCTGCAGCAGAAAGGATGCAGAGTCCTCTCAGCGCAGCAGCAGGGCCCATAGCACAGATGACTGCTAGAGAAGTTTGATTTTGGAAACTCAGGCAGCAGCCTTGCTGGATCCGTAGTGATTCTGGGTGGCTTATGATTTACAGAGAAAGCACAAGAACAGCAGGCACATGCCCTGATATTTGCCATGAGTGATGCTGCTGCTGGTGCCATACCCGTCCAGCTGAGGGAAAGCAAGAAGACTCCAAAGCTGTGACAGAGTGGAATTTTCTGTAATATTTTTGTGAATGATGCGCGTGGCAGTGACTCCCTGGCCTAGGGGGCAGAAGGGGTAAAAAGCTGCTCTGGGGCAGAGCCGGAGCCATGAGATCGTGTGTCAGAGAACTGTCTGGGGTGGGAGGAATGGATTGTTGTAGGACTGGCTGACACCAACCCACATCAGTGGAGGATCCTGAGAGAGCCCTAACGACTGAACAACTGACACTTATCCACGGGAAACTCCAAGACCTGTTCCTGCCATGAGAGCTGAACTTTGTGTTGTCAAGATTTATGGGTCCCCCATTTAAGCCTTTGGCTACTTGCTCGCTGCTGCATCCATGAATGAAAGTGCCATTTTTGGTTGCCGTTACCTCAGCCAGAAGAATAGGAAAGTTGTGTGCCCCAGTGCCAGCCTAGCCTGTAGAACTCTGAGGTGCAGTCTGACCTACTGAATCGAAAGGGTTAGAGGCCACATGCCCCAAAGAATCTCAGCTTCATGCTGTTGTGGCTACGTGAGCTTTCGTCTCTGTAACAATTGATCGAATTGCCAAAACTATAACAGGGTTCAGAAAAGAATTAGGTAAGTTCATGGAGGATAGATCCATTAGCCAATATGCTCAGGACGCAACTCCATGCTCTGTGTCCCTAGCCTCTGACTGTCAGAAGCGGAGAGTGGACGACAGAGGATGAATCACTCGATACTTGCCCTGTTCTGTTCATTCCCTCTGAAGCATCTGGCACTGGCCACTGTTGAAAGACAGGACCCTGGGCTGATGGACCATTGGTCTGACCCAGTAAAGCCATTCTTATAGATTGTCTGAACCCTCAGGTCTGGAAGAAAAGCTCTGACTTGAGACAAGTACAGTCCTTATACACTCTATCCTCTGGACGGGGGAAAGGAGAAATTCTCTGCATTGACTAGCAGTCCCAGAGCACTGAATGTTGACTGGATCAGGAATACACAACAATACCTGCAGTCTGGATCACAAGCCAGTCACCTAAGTAGGGGTAAACTTGGATTCTCGATCTTCTCAGGAGGCCAGCTACTACTGCCATAACTTTGGTAAAAGCCCTGGGAGTTGCTGACAGGCCAAATGGTAGTACAGCGAACTGCTGATGATGTTGATTTACCACATATCTGAGGTACTTCCTATGAACCTTGCTGACTGCCACATGGAAGTAGACATCTTTTAAGTCCAGGTTGGCCCACCAGTCCCCAGATCCAGGGTGGGAATAACAGAAGCTAGGGTGACCATGAGAGACTATCTTTTTTAAGAATTTGTTGAGTTGATGCAGGTTTAAAACTGGACTGAGACTGCCCCCCATTAGGAAATAACAGGAATAAACCCCCTTCCCTCTTGGACAGTGTAGAGCCTCTTCTCTGGCCTCTGACCGAAGGAGAGGTTGTACCTCCTGGAGAAGGAGCTCCTCATTGGCGTGATCCCCGCAAAGGAATATAGGCGGGGAGGGAGAGGCAGAAACAAACTGAAGGGTATATTCCACTTCCACAATGCTCACAACCCACTGGTTGAAGTAATTTGGGAACAAGCACTGAGGAAGTGAGACAGATGGTTTGCAAATGTGGGGGAAATAGGGTCTGGAGAGATGGAGACTGGCCCGGCATCCTCGACTGGCCAGGTGTCTTGAAGGGTCCAGAGCTGGAGCCGAAGCAACAGGAGGGGGAGGCTTGCACTTCTAACCCCTGCACTTCTGTTTTGACAGGTCCTGACAAGGAGATGGAGTAGGAAAACAGTGGATCTGTTGAGGTCAATAGCGCTTTCTGACCAGGCAGGAGTGTACAAGCCCATGGATCTTGTTGTCCACTTGGTCTGAGAACAGAGAAGGACCCTCAAATGGCAAGTCCTGAATAGTATTCTGGACTTCACAAGGGAGACCAGAAGACTGTAACCCTGAGGATCTCTGCATGGCAACAATGGATGCCGGCAGCCATGTTCTCAATACTAGTCTGTCCTCATTCACCAGGGAAGAGAACTTCTGTGTGGCATTCTCAGGAAGCAGTTCTGAGAACTTCTCCATGGAGCCCCATAAATTTAAATCATAGAATTGTAGGTCTGGAAGGGACCTTGTGAGTCATCTAGTCCTGTCCCCTGCCCTCAAGGCAAGACTAAGTATTATCTAGACCACCCCTGACAGGCGTTTGTCATAAGGCCCCAGCAGAGCCTGCTGGTTGGCAATTCAAAGCTTCATTCCTCTAGCTGAATAAATGTTCCTGCCAAACAAGTCCCATCTCTTTGAGTCCTTTGATTTTTGGGGGGTGACAGCCTGATGCCCCATTGCTCTCTCTCATTAGCTGCTGTAACAACTAAGGACCCTGGAGATGAGTGGGAGTAAAGATATTCAAAGCCTTGGGAGGGCACATAGTGCTTCTGCTCTGAAGCGGCACAGCAGCCAGCGAACAGAGCTGCTAACAGGGGAGTTTCAGAGGGAGTTTCCAGGGGGAGGTCGCAGGGGAGGCTAAGGCAGAGGAACCAACAAGCCAGAGAAGAGAGTGGACGGTGGGGTGCCAGGAGCCCGGTGCCTGTAGGGGGTCCGTGTTGTGTTGTGTGGCCTGGACCACCAGGCACGAGGCGGGGAGGCCATGACTGATACAGAGGTAGCAGCAAAAGACACAATGAGGATGACTGGATGTGGAAGCTGCGGCATGTACATGATCCTGAAGCGTTACCTGGAAAAGGTTACATCTGCACGAAGGCTGCCTGATTAGCTGATTCGAAGAAAAAGATCCAACGGCCCTGGGGATTCAGGTGGAAACCTTGTGAGTTTAGAAGGGCGTTCGAGCGAAATGATGGAACACAGACATGAGGGAACGAAGGGATAAGCTCAGATGTGCAGATGGAAGCAGGACAAAAATTCTGAGGAGGGCTGCTGGGTGAGGAAAGCTGGATGTGGAAGCATGTGACTAGAGAACCAGCAGGGAAGAGAGAGCAGCCAATGAAGGAAAATTTTAAGGAAAACCTTTTCAGAAACAGATTTTTTTGGCAGGAGGTTTGGGGGAGAAAAATTGAAAGGGAAAGGGGAGGGGGGGCGGACCCAAAGGGCCGGGGTTTTGGTCACTAGAAAGGAGGAGCGTCAGGAAAAGAGCGAGCAGCTAGTCCTGCAGAACGGAGGGAGGAGTCAATGGGGGGCGGGGGGGGGGGGGGCGGCAGGCAACACCAAATGGTGAGCCCCAGGAGGATTGGCAAAGGTTCAAATAGGGAATCGAGGGGACCTGCAGCCCAGTGGAGAGCGGGATGGATTAGAGAATCACAACTGTCACTGCGAAAACGGCAAGCTCTCATTACGTGATTGGAGCACTCCTTACTGAGAGAATAGACAGGCCTGTAACCCTAGACCTGATCAGGAGAACAGCAGGTGGTTTGCTGTCTGCCGGGTGCTAAGTTAAGGATGTGGAACCTAGAGGCTGAAAAGGATCTTCTTGTGGGAGGGAAGATATCGTTGGACTTGTCCTTCATGTTGGGAATACGAATGATATGGCTAGTTACTCGCTGGACTGTATCAGGAGGACTATGCCAGATTGGGAAGCGCTCAGGAAATCGAGCTCAGGTGATTCATGGGATCTGACCGGTTCTAGAAGCAGGGCGAGAAAGAGGGTGACAAATGTGATTTTATGCAATTAAACAGATGGCTCATGGCAGGGGTGCCTATAAGGAGGGCTTGGATGTTACGGGCATTGGGTGAAGCATTAGACGGCAAGGGACAACTGTTCTCTCAGGATGGACTTCCACTGGTAAGGGCGAAATAGACTCTAGGATGGAGGTCGCCGATCTAATTTAAGAGAGCTTTAAAACTGAGAATTTGGGGGAGTATGGTGGGAGATGTCCAGAGATCTCCCAGCCGAGAATTATAAGCTGAGAGGAGCTAACAAAAGTAGAGGGGAACGGCCGTGGCCCGAAGAGGAATTGAATAGGATGAAGTAGTGTACGTACCAGACTAAAGGTGTGTGTGGCTCAATGTTGTGCAAAACGGGTACAAGAATGTCAGTGAGACAAATGCCAAAAGTTAAATGTCGATTACTACTAATTGCGAGGAGCCTAGGTAAACAAAATTGGATGGAACTGGAGCTTATTGGTGCAGAAGTTGAACCAGATATTATAGGGCTAACAGAAACATGGTGGAAATAGTCTGACTGGATGGACAAGTATTGAAGGCATGCACTGTTTGGAAAGACAGAAATAAAGGCAAAGGTGGGGGAGTAGCATGTACAATCAATGATTGAGTTAATGTAAAGAAATAAGAAGTGAAGGAATGGACAAGACAGAGGTCTGTCGGGCAAAGATCACACTGGGGTAAGAAAGCTACTAGAGCCTCCCCTGAGATATTGCTTGGGGTGTGCTACAGACCGCCGGGATCTGATTTGGATACGGATTAGAGACCTCTTTATGTTTTTTAATGAGGAAAACACCAAGGGGGAATTGTTGATCATGGGAGACTTCAACTTCCCAGATATGACCTGGAGGACAAGTGCTTTCCAAAATAATAGGGCTCAGATTTTTCTGGCATTGATAGCAGATGGTGATTTTCTTCACCAGTAGTTGAAGAACCAACAAGAGGGGATGCCATTTTATTATTTGTTTTGGTGAGCAGTGAGGACCTCGTAGAAGACAATGGTTGTAGGGGAACAACTGGTTTCGATGATCATTAACGTAATTTCAGTTCAAACTAGATAGAGGATCAACAAAAATAGATCTGGGAGTAGGGCTTGTCTTGACTTTCAAATGGGCTAACTTTAAAGAGTTAAGAGAAAATTAGTCGGTGAAGTGGATTGGACTGCAGAACTTGTGGATCTAAATGCGGAGGAGGCTTGAATTACTTTTAAGTCTTAAGCTGCAGAAACTATCAGAAGCCTGCATCCCAAGAAAGGGGGGAAAAAGAAGCCTATAGGCAGGAGTTGTGACCAAAGTGGATGAGCAAGCATCTCAACAGGTGATTAAGAAAAAGCAGGAAAGCTACAAGGAGTGCGAAGAAAGTGGGATTAGCAGGGAACTACCTTAGTGAGGTCAGAACATGGAGGGATAAATGAGGAAGGCTAAAAGCCGTGGTAGATGAACCTTGCGCCAAAGGAATTAAAACCAATAGTAAAAGGTCTATAGCACATAAATCAGGAAGAAAACAAAGAAAGGAGACGTGCGGGACCGCTATACACTGAGGAGGGATGGAGCTTAAGGATAACCTAGAGGCATGGCCCATATATCTAAATAAGTACTGTGAATAATGTCCGTACTTGTTCTGCTGGGTCCGCGCTTTCTCTTTCTGGGTAGTTCAGGGCGCTATTGCTTGCCTTCTGAACCGGTCTTACTTACCTCCATAGTGTCCTTGGAGGAGGGGGAGTGGAGAGGAGGGACCTGGGCCCGCCTCTATCCAGGTCCCAACAGTGGCCCTGAGGGTGTGGTGAACCCACGTTGAACTACGGTTCCTTCCCCTGGGTTACTTCCCTCTCCTACCTTCAGCTTTTGAAGGGCTTCTTGCCTCCCTTCTACGCAAGCTGGTGCCCTACTGGGCTTTCTTCTGGACTTCACAATCCACCGCAGCATCCTCCAAACTTTCTATTTCTTCTTATCAAACTCTTCTCTTTTCCAACTTCTAACCTGCACTCTGCTCCAGTCAAAACTTTCCTCCTTCAGCTCCCACACTGGCCTGAACTGAAGCAGGCGTTTTTTGATCACATGACTGAAGTAGTGCTTAATTTGGTCAGTGTTTTTACCTCTAAATGGCTACAGGTGTTCTAGTTAATCTAAAGCAAACCTTCCTCCCTTTGGCAGGGACTAAGGCCCCCTGCTAACACTCTCATCGCTGCCCTCTGGGCCATGCGTGTTCACAGTACTTTACCTCAGTCTTTAATAAGGCTACTTGAGGAGCTTAGGGATGATGTAAGCGTTGTTTAAATGGAATGAGTATGAGTATTAAGGTTACCACATTAGAAGGAAGGTCAAACTTAGAACAGTTCAATGTGGGACTAAATCGGAGGGCCAGCAATGCCAGTCCAAGAATATTAAAGAACGTGCGCAGCCATGAAATTGCAAGCCCATTAGCGAAGAAATTTTTAATGAATCAGTAACACAGGGCGTGTGTACTGTTGACTGGAGAAGTTTCTACGAGCTCCCATCTCAGAAGGGAAAAAGGTGATCCGAGTAAATATAGACTTGTAGTTTGACATATGTTGAGTTATGTAAGGTCTTGGAAAAATCTCATTGAGGCGAAGTAGTTAAGGACATTGAGTCAATTGGTAATTTTGGGACAATGCAAACATGGTTTTACTGAGGTAGATCGTGCCAACCAACCTGATCTCTTCTTCGAGAAGGGTGACAGATTATTTAGACAAAGGCAAATGCAGTAGACTCTATTTACCTCGATTTCAGTAAGGCATGACACGTTCCACATGGGGAATTTGTTGAGTCAAATTGGAAAAGATGATGAAATATTGAAAGTTTTGAAAGTGGATATAGGAACTGGTTAAAGGGGAGGACCCAACGGGTCGTTCTGAAGAGTGAACTGTCAGGCTGGAAGGCGGGTTACTAGTGGAGTCCTCAAGGATCAGTTTTGGGACCAATCTTATTTACCTTTTTATACTGACCTTGGCACAAAGGCGGGAATGTGCTAATAAAGTTTTGGATGACACCAAAGCTGGAGGTATTGGCTACACAGAGAAGGCGACCGCGGATATCATACAGAGAAGATCTGGAATTGACCTGGTAAACTTGGAGTATGTATTAAATGAAAGTTAAAGTGAAAAGTGCAAGGTCTCACTTTAGGGATATCATAAGGAATCAGATATACAGTGACCCTAGTGGAAACACAAAGAGAGAAAATATGCCCTAGAGCGGCATCGCCGGGAAGCCACATCACCGCTCTTGGTGCCAAGGTCAGTATGAAAAAGGTTAAATAAGATTTGGTCCCCAAAAGCTTATCCTTTGAGGAACTCCACGTGTAACCGCCCCTTCCAGCCTGACAGTTCACTCTTCAGGACGACCCGTTGGGATTCCCTTAACCAGTCCTACCCCTGCATCAATCACCCACTGGTCCAAGTAACCAAATCTACGCAAACTAGCAGGGAGGGATGACACAAGCTGGGAGTTTGCTAAACACCAGAAAGAAGGACCGGGATTCAACAGGAAGATCTGGTTGACCTTGAAACTGGAAGTAATGTAATAGAATGAAATTTAATAGTGAAAGTGCAAGGTCATGCATTAGGGATTAATAATAAGAAATCATATACATTGGACCCATCAGTTGGAACAACAGAGGAGGAGAGGACCTTGGGATTGGGTTGTCGCAGCGATGGACCTATGAGCCGCCAATGCGAATGGCGTTTTAAAAAAGCAATGCGTATTAGGATGCTCAGCGAGGTATTCCAGCAAGTAAGGAGGTAGTCCAGTACGTTGTATAAGGCGCTGGGTGAACCTCACTGGGAGGAGGCTCGTGTGTGTTGTGTCGTTGAGGGGGTCCCCCGAGTCTGGGTGCGTGCCATGTTTTAAAAAATGTGTAAGTGGTGGAGGAGGGTTGTTTCAAACTGGTAACAGTTCAAGAGACGGCTACAGGATGATTCCAAGGACGGGAAACCTGTCTTATGAAAGGGAGACTCAAAGGAGCTTGGCTTGTTTAGCTGGCCAAAAGAAGACTCCGGGGATATTGGCTTGCTCTATATAAAATATATCAGGGGGAATTAACATTAGGGAGGGATAGGAATTATTTAAGCTTAGTACTTAATGTAGACACAAGGTCAAACGTGGTACAAACTGGACACTAGGAGTTCAGACTTGAAATTAGACTAAGGTTCTACCCATTAGAGGAGTAGAAGTTCTGGCACAGCCTTCCAGGGGAGTAGTGGGGGGCAAAAGACATATCTGGCTTAAGACTAAGCTTGATTAAGTTTATGGAAGGGGATGATTGATAGGGTAGTTTAATTTTGGCAATTTTTCGTTGGATTTCAGCAGATAGGTCTGCTCAATGGTCCTGCGATGGGATGTTGGATGGATTGATCAGAGTTACTGCCAGAATCTTTTCCTGGACTTGCTGGCTGGGGAAGAGCCTTGCCCACAATGACTCAGGGGTTTAGTGATCGTCGTATTTGGGTCGGAAGGAATTTTCCTCCAGGCAGATTGGCAGAGCTCTGTAGGTTTTTGCCTTCCCCTGCAGCGTGGGGCATGGGTGCAACTTGCTGGTGGATCTCTGCTTGAGGTCTTCAAACCACATTTGAGACTTCATTTAGTTGACATAGGTTAGGGTTTTTTATAGAAGTGGATTGGGTAGGGTTCTGTGGTCCTGCTTTTGTGCAGCGAGGTCAGACTAGATGATCATATTCTCCCTTCTGACCTATGAGTCTATGAGTCCACTGAGGTGGAGGCCATGAAGATGGAGGTCTTCTATAGTACCGTTACAGACGCCAATATTGCCTCAGTCCATCCTAGAGCGACTGCCATGATCAAACGTCCAATCAGATGAGATGAGGACCCTGACCTCCCTCGACCTGACCAAGCCACCCCTCCCTCACAATTCTGTTAAGCTTTAGAATCATTTCACAAGGGTGATGTTGACTCTAAGGAAACTGCTTGTCTGGAGAGGAGGAGAAGGAGGAAGCCAAGATTGACTAGTTGAATCTTCTTCCACAGGCTTGTTCCTTCTGCTTTCAATGCCTCTTCGACCAGTATTGGACATGGGCTGGGCAGCTCGGGCTGGCAAGGCTTTCCGCCTCCAAGATGAGGGCACTGAGTAGGTGTGACGAGGGGGGATCTAGAAGTTGCGGGAGAAACCCGGTATCCAACATGGCCACCAATACAGGGCTGCGGCCCCAGTGACCTCCTGGCCTGCATTTCCATAGTAATGTCCGCGGTAGGGTTGACGCTGGTGAGGTGGAGGGGAGGAGAGAGCAGGATCTGTGGGATATTGCTTCAGCATGTGTAGATACGAGAGAGGATCCCATCTCTGAGGCCCGCAGTGACAGCTTCGTTTCCCTCTGACCCATAGAGGGGCTTGTCCAGTGTGGTATGTTGGAGGGCTGGTCCAAAACCTGGGCATGGGCACAGCATTGCCATCAATTGTTGGCTTCCCCTTCAGCATCTGATCACTGATGGGACTGCCTGTCCAGGAAGCAAGGCAGCTGGCATGTAACACAAGTGGAAACAGGCTGTGGTGTTGGTGCCAGATGGGCAACGGGGCCCAGAGAATCTGACTCCTGCATGCCGGTGACACACAGAAGAAGCAGAGCAAATTCCTTTGCTGCTGTGACACTCCAGGGCAGTCGGACTGGAGAGTGTGTCTGCCACTGCCGTTGCTGCT
The DNA here is from genome assembly GCF_003597395.2 of Chelonoidis abingdonii. Lineage (NCBI taxonomy): Eukaryota > Metazoa > Chordata > Testudines > Testudinidae > Chelonoidis > Chelonoidis abingdonii. The sequence goes on along the minus strand of NC_133771.1, from coordinate 564,171 downwards.
GAAGTTGATGGTGTCTACTTCTTCTGGCACCGCATGGAACGTGTTGCCCTCCCATGCATCCGAAGCCAACTGTTGCCAGCTTAGGCACTAGATTTGGAAGGAGGAGCGCTTAGATTCATATACATGCATATTAACCACTCCCTCTTGCCCCTCTAGACTAGACTTGCAAGGTGGAGCTCTCCCTGCATTGGTTCCTCTTTGTAAGATTTTATTATTTCTCCTCGGCACAGAGTGAAGGATGATCCTGCTGGGACTCAGCAACTTCTCTCTCTTTTTAAGAGTGGTGAAGCACTGGAATGGGTTACCTAGGGAGGTGGTGGAATCTCCTTCCTTAGAGGTTTTTAAGGTCAGGCTTGACAAAGCCCTGGCTGGGATGATTTAGTTGGGAATTGGTCCTGCTTTGAGCAGGGGGTTGGACTAGATACCTCCTGAGGTCCCTTCCAACCCTGAGATTCTATGATTAAGGAACAACGGGTGGTCTAGCGGCGGCTCTGCCCTTCAGACCTGGCTGCAGTGGCATGCAGCAATAGAGGGTTCTCGAGCCACCCAATGGGTACCGCTGAGGGAAAAAACTTCCAACGGCCATGTGCTGGGAGCACAGACTCAGAGAGGAATGCACATGTGCAATCTCTCAAAGAATTAAAATAAGGTTAGACAAAGGAAACAGCAAGAAAATGGCATAAGACCAGGTCCTAAGAATAATACTGCGGAGCTGTGCAGGGAGACACGGTTAAGCTTTGGGAAGTTAAACGAGGTGCAGCTGCTTGCTCGCCTGGAGAAGGATGACTGGACCAAGAACCAGGGTCCAGGCACAGGAGGGATTCCGAGAGAATCCAAGGGCAACAGGGGCAGCCGCAGCAGTGCATCCTCACAGCCCAATTTCCCAGCAGCAAGTGTCCTCATGGCCCAATTCCACAATGCTAGATTTGAAGGGGCGGAACTTGGTGCCGAGAGAGAAGAACCTTCAGCTAGAGAAACAGAAGCTGAATAATTGCAAGAGGCAGTGACAGCATTAACTGAATTTGGAGAAGCAAGAGGCTCCATAGAGGGGTATGTGAGGAGAGACCACAAGAAGCCAATTCCCCAGGGAACCTATGTACCAATGTGCGGCCCCAGTTTAAGGAAGGGGGATATAGAAGCCTACCTCAGTGCCTTTGAGAATGCTCGTGATGTAAACCAGTTTGAATCTGCAGACCAGCTCCGCTATCTCACTCCGTTAGTCAATCTTAAAGTGGCAGAGGTGTATAGCCAGATGGACAGAGTGAATACTGGGGACTATGAACAGATCCAAAAGGCTCTACTCCGTAAGTTTGACTGGAAACCTGTGGCTTACAGGGAAAGGTTTCAGGGTATACACATGAGTCGGGATGTGATGTAAACGATAGCTACCACCCTGATGGGAGGAGATGTCCACAAATGAGGTAAAGGTGTAAGTGTTGCTATGCTGGAACGTTTATATGGCCTAGTTGGTTTAGAACAACTCTATGAGATATGTCCCCACGAGCTTAAATGGGGTTAGTGGAGAGGAAGCCTGAGGATCTGTGTAGTGTAGGCCACTTGGTGGCAGAAGTTGTGGACAGTAGGTCCAGGCATGAAAAGACAGTAGGTCCAGATGGGCCTACGCATGGGTCACAGAGTCAGAGAATTTAAAGCCAGAAGTGACCACTAGACGATCTAGTTTGACCTCCTGTATATCAGAGGTCACCAACACCACCTAGCAAAGGCACATTAACCCAACAACTGAAATGAGACCACAGTATTACAGCCCACAGGAGACTAGACGATCATAAAATCATAAGACTGGAAGGGACCTCAAGAGGTCTTCTAGTCCAGTCCCCTGCACTCAGAGCAGGACTAAGTATTATCTAATCCAGGGGTTCTCAAACGTCATTGCAGTGTGACCCCCTTCTGACAACAAAAATTACTACATGACCCCAGGAGGGGGGACCGAAGCCTGAGCGCACCCAAGCCCTGCCACCTTGNATATTGGTCCCTTCTGACCTATGAGTCTATGAGTCCATGAGGTGGGAGGCAATGAAGATGAGGTCTACTATAGTACCGTTACAGACGCCAATATTGCCTCAGTCCCATCCTAGAGGGACCTGCCATTGATCAAACGTCAATCAGATGAGATGAGGACTCCTTGACCTCCTCGACCTGCAGCCACCCTCCCTCACAATTCCTGTTAAGCTTTAGAATCATCACAAGGGGTGATGTTGACTCTAAGGAAACTGCCTTGTCTGGAGAGGAGGAGAAGGAGGAAGCCAAGATTGGACGTAGTTGAATTTCTTCCACAGGCTGTTCCTCTGCTTTCAATGCCTCTTCTGAGCCCAGTATTGGACATGGGATGGGCAGCTCGGTGCAAGGACTTCCGCCTCCAAGATGAGGGCACTGAGTAGGTGTGACGAGGGGAGGATCTAGAAGTTGGGGAGGAAACCCAGGGGTTCCAACATGGCCACCAATACAGGGCTGGTCCCCAGTGACCTCCTGGCTGCATTTCCATAGTAATGTCCGCGGTAGGGTTGCGCTGGTGGGTGGAGAGGGAGGAGAGAGCAGGGATCTGTGGGATATGCTTCAGCATTGTGAGATACGAGATCCCATCTCTGAGGCCCGCAGTGAAGCTTCGCTTCCCTCTGACCATAGAGGGGCTGGTCCAGTGGGTGTTGGAGGCTGGTCCCAAGAACCTGGGGATGGGCACAGCATTGCCATCATTGTTGGCTTCCCCTCAGATGATACTGATGGGCTGCCTGTCCAGGAAGCAGGCAGCTGGCATGGTAACACAAGTGGCATGGCTGGTGTTGGTGCCAGATGGGGCAACGGGGCCCAGAGATCTGACTCCTGCATGGCCAGTGACACACAGAAGCAGAGCAAATTCCTTGCTGCTGTGAACACTTCCAGGGCAGTCGGCACTGAGAGTGTGTCTGCCACTGCAGTGCTGCTGAAGTTGATGGTGTTACTTCTGGCACCGCATGGAACGGTGCCCTCTCCAGCACCGAAGCCAACTGTGCCAGCTTAGGCACTGATTTGGAGGAGGAGCGCTTAGATTTCATATACATGCTATACCACTCCCTCTTGCCCCTCTTACTAGACTTGCAAGGTGGAGCTCTTCCCCTGATTGGTTCCTCTTTGTAAGATTTATATTTCTTCCTCGGCACAGGTGAAGGAGATCACTGCTGGGACTCCAGCAACATTGGAGGTGAGCTTTTCACTGGAGCGGTAACCCTTGGCACTGAGTTGGACCAGGATGCTCCAACAGTGGTCTGAATGCTGCCTCCATCAGCAGGCATTTCAGCCTAGCCTCCCTATCCTTTTCATTCTAGGCTTCAATTCCCAGCAAATCTGGCATTGGTCTTTCACCCGTGCTTTGCCCAGGCACTTAAGACAACTACTGTGTGGGTTGCTCACCAGCATAGGCTTTGAGCAAGAAGCACTTGGCTTGAAGCCCAGGAACTGGGGCATGCCTCGGTGCCGGCAGCAGAACACTGAAATGGAGAAAAACAACAAAATCAACTCTCCTCCCCCCCTTTTTTTTTTTAACCAAACAACTAAAACTTACTAACTATCACCACTAAACCACAACAACACTACCTACACAGCAAAGAGAAAGCTGTTCTGGCAACGAACAGGGATTCCAGTGACCGCCACAGGTGGTAAGAAGAAAAATTGGAATGAGTCCAGCTGAGGGCAACAAAAATGATTAGGGGGCTGGAGAACATGACTTATGAGGAGAGGCTGAGGGAACTGGGATTGTTTAGTCTGTAGAAGAGAAGAATGAGGGGGGATTTGATAGCTGCTTTCTAACTACCTGAAAGGGGGTTCCAAAGAGGATGGATCTAGACTGTTCTCAGTGGTACCAGATGA